>NW_009212962.1:0-19464 GCF_000690835.1 Fulmarus glacialis | reverse complement strand
TTTCTCATCATTACTGATGAGAAATACATGTGTTCTGGAAGAGCTTTAAGCAAGAATAGACCATCTTAAGTAGCTGACCTTCTAGCGTCCCTTAGCAAACACGATAAGCCTGAGGTGTTCCTCCTGCCCACAGCATTGCTGGTGTGTCAGTAGTGGACTGGACTCACAGCACACAACATCAACACTAACTCCCTCAGTAATGAGCTCAAGGATTCCCAACCAGCCCTCAGATTACAAAGTCTCCTGAGCAATACTGGAATTGCCTGCCACAACTCAATGGCAGTGCACAAAGAGAAAATGGGAGCACCTCCACTGCCTAGTTGCAAACACAGATGGGCGTTCAGAAGTAGCCTGGCTAAAAGAACGGGGCAAGTGTGCCTTTGTTTAGGGTGACAGACTATCACGTCTCCCTCACCTGCCTGACAGTCCTGGTCAGCTTTGGCACGCTCCTCCATGCTGACCACAAACACATTACTGAATTATCTTCCTCAGCTTCCCTGAGCATAGCAAGTCTCATAAAATAAAGCTACAAGTTTGTAGAGATTGATTTGCCACATGGAAGTTAAGAGGTTATTTTCCTCCTAGGTATTACAAATAGTTTCCATATATTCAAAAGGACTTCCCTTCTCACACATAATAGCTCCCTTCCACTCCCGGCCCCGCAAGATCCATATACCCCTGAAACAGCCTGTCCTCCATGGCTGCACCTACCTTCCCCAGTCCTCTGTGTTAACAGAAAATGCACTGATTCGCCATTCAAAAATTTCTCATCCAAAATTGTATCTCCCTGACTCCATCCTGCTAGTTCTGTGACTGGCAGTCCCGCTCCCTCAATTCCAGCAGTCTGTCCTGCCCACATGTCCCAGACCACCGCTTCCCAGAACCCTTTCCATTCAGAGGTACCGCTAGACCTCCCACCCCATTACCACCCCCCAAACCCAGGCCCTAACTCAAGTTTAAGCCCCCGTCCTCTGGCATGGCTGAGAGAATCTACCTACCCCAGGCAGGATGACAGCCAGTATATGTAGGAGACAGCGGTTTCTATGAAAATTTGTATATTAAGTTGAATCTGACCAGTAATATAAATTAGCATTACACTGGGCCCAGGTTTATAGTGTAGGATATACTGACAGAAGGCTCAGACTATAAGGGTGGGCTGTAAGATCCTGTTTTAAGTCAAGCTTATACATCTCTGCTGTCTGCAACACTAGTGCTCCCCAACCCAAATTGGTGCTATAGGTGCAGTGCCAAAGCACTTACAAAATCAATGTAATCCACTATCTTCAAACGGCACCAGCCATTATCCTAACCAAGAAGCCTTCTACAAAGTTTGTAGTTCTGCTCCTAGACACAACTGCGAATCTATTCTACTTAAGGCAGATCTACTATTAGAGCTACTAAATACCACCAGACCCTTCTACTCCTAGGCTTTGGTCTAGACCTGCCAGCCTTATTGGATCTGGAAACGAACTAAAGTCTAAATCACCTGCTTTCTGAACCCAAATAGTCAACTCATTCCCCACCTTTAATCTTTCCCCTTGATCATTTACCCTCTACAGCCCTTCCTAGAGCTGCACCTCTTAGAAAATCAGCCCTCTAAAACGAGGCCAGCACATCTGGCAGGATCCAGCAATCATCCATGCTCATAAGTTCCTCCCGCTTCTAAACTAGCCCTCTCTGGAGACACCACAGGCCAAGGACTCCAATCCATCCGAGAACATGATGTTAACGTGATACTGACCTACAATAAACACATGGTGCCTGCAACCTGCCAATAAACCAAGCCCACATGCTTCTGCTTTCCTGTCTCCCAGTTTTATAGCTATTATATGACCTCAAAATAAATCGAGATCACTTGCCCCCAACATTAGTTTTTAACTCCTTCCCCTTGGTTTTAGGATCTGGGGGGCACTTACCTTGTATGGACAGGTAAGTTTCCAATGCTACCTCTCTCATCTTGATCCCCAACACCAACAGATACTCAAAGACAACTTTCAGGAACTAGAAGAGTAGAGAAAACTTACATTTGCTTTTTTCCCCTCCATAACTACTTTTAAAAAACAATCTCTTATGGTATTACCAAATTAGAGTCACTGTTGTGTTATCTGATCCACACTTTTTTTAGCCTCTAGTATTGTAAGAAAGGATTTATTCTCTCTCAGTATAATCTATGTTTAGTTTTTTAAAGATACTTATCTCCATCTATAAGGGTGGAATTCATCTGCCTCGTTTCAGCATTTGAAGTTAACTGCCAATCAGTCACCTTCAGCTTCCTTTGTAGTCAATGCAAATAATTAGGCAGCTTGGGAGGCTGATTCAACACATTCTAAGATACTTATCTAACACAACGCATATGAATGGCCCTCTGAGGCTGTGTATTTCTTTCCACTGGATATAAAGGGATTCAAAGGAAAAAAAAATATTTAAATGTTTAATTGTAGATTTTAAATTAAGCAAAATTAATCCACCTACCCTACTGTTGTTGAGATTTCCTCTTTAACAACATTGCAACACTTCAGCATTTTAATATATGATTCATATGGAAGGCAAACACATGGAAGCTACTGCAGCCATTGCCACTAGTGATGATGAAGAACAATAAAACTAAATTCCTGCTACCAAACAGGGAGTGTGCTTCTATTTTTGATAACAAAGGCTTTCTCCTTTGGGTCCCTCTCATTTGGATGCCCCTGAGCAGTTTAAAAGCACTGAGCACTACCTTTTATTAAACATTTTTCCTGAGATGTCTTTTTTTTTTTTTACTATAACACATTAACATGTTCAGCAGAGACAGAAGCAGCCAACTGATTAAATGAGTAACATTCTAAAATGGCCAATGGTAACCCTTATTCTTCTTATAATCAAAAGAATAAACAGGCATCACTAAGCAGCAGAGAAGTCAGTATTTTATTCAAACAGATCCAAAAAATCCCATACATGCAAAAAACATGGCATGCTGTACAAAAAACAATGTTGAAATAATCAATTTTTGAACTTCTTCCCAGTGTCACGAGAACTTATCTGCTCTACAGTGCTCTACAAGACACTATGGTCCTGACAATACCTAGAATTCATAACCTAATCTTATTAGAAGAAAAACACGTCTAGTACGGGATCCCCTCAAACCTGGCATGGCCTTTCTGCCTGATGGTGAAGATGCACACCCCTCCACTAGTTTGGCCCAGCAGTGCTGAAGTCAATAGGAATTCTGTGAATCATTTCAGTGGAAACAGATTCTGTGATAACATGGGCCTCTCCGAAAGGAGGGAGGCAGTCCTTCCTTTATGAGTAAATACATAACACAGACGCAAGTATAAAGTGCAAAGAAAAAAAACGTGTTGGATTATAGCTGAGCTCCTTCAAAATGAAAACATACCTTACAGTTTCTTGCACATTTCCTTTTCTAGCCAGAGAATGTCTCATCTTTGAAGAAATCTTCCAAATCCTTCTCATGCTAACTCTTCCTATGGCTGAACAGATTGTATTATTTAAGCTGTTAGGAAAAATAAGTTGGGGGGCAATTAAATAATAACTGGGGCAATTAAATAATAACTGGGGCAATTAAAACTGTTTATCAAACCATATCTTAATCAAATGCCTATTCAGTAAGCATTTAAGATCTATTTCTGAACTGAATGAACAAATAAAAATGTAGCATGGTGATGTTTTACATGTCTTAATATATTTTAGTTGCTGCAATTATTATTTTGAATACTCAGATGTTAAAAAGTGTAAATTTTTTGCATGTGCATGTGCAAGCACAGATCTAAAAATTCACATATATATACAAAAATATATCCAGGAAAAATCTTGCAAAAATTAATGAAAACTTAGTAAATACAACATGGCAATTAAGTTTTTGAAAAGGATAATTAGTTTCTGCAAAGACTGTAAGTGTCCTCTTAAAGAAAGATATTAAGCTGAAAGGATGATCCGAGATAAATAATTTTTCTACAATACACTTTCTGTTCCAAAAATCACTATGCTTCTCAAGCAACATTATTTCCTTTTAAAATGTGTTATTTTGAAAACAGAAATCAGATATGAAAAATGCAAAGATGACTGATTTCAAAAGGTTTCACTTGTCTACAAAACTATTACTCAAAATGTTTTAACATGCAAAACATTACCAAAATCAAGTAGAAATGACGTGTTCCCAATCCTGAATTCTCTGGGAATTCCTCAGTTGACCATTTTTTCCAGTCCAGTTAGGAGACGACTATCTCTACCATGTCTCCAAGACAATGTAAAGACAGCAGTCTTAGCGCAGAGCACAAATAAACAGCCTGACTTTGTTTCTCTGAACTGCCTGTGTGAGGGACCAATGGCCACCTTCCCCTAAAGAAAGATGAACATTAAACAAATTTCCTATGTTATGCCTCTAAGTTAACACAATGTGAATACCCACCACAGCATCCCAAATCCAAAAAGGATAAAAAGGGAGAACTTAGGCAATGCTGTCCTGAAAAACTGGTTCACTAATAATGAACTTTAAATACTTTAAATGGCAGGTCATAAGGATTAGGAAAAACAAATAGACTCCCTTTTCTCACTAGGAAAGAGAAGGCTACACATAATAAACTTCAGACGTACCTATTTCCAACTTCCACCATTTTACATTTGGTGATG
Organism: Fulmarus glacialis; assembly: GCF_000690835.1. Classification (NCBI taxonomy): domain Eukaryota; kingdom Metazoa; phylum Chordata; class Aves; order Procellariiformes; family Procellariidae; genus Fulmarus; species Fulmarus glacialis. Next base: position 14,835 of record NW_009212962.1, on the reverse strand, counting down.
TCTATAGCACAGCACTCATGATAAGGAAAGGCCCGTTTCAGTCTCAGCTGAATGTTTTTTCTTTTGATGAAACATTTAGTAATAACTAAGCATTCAGGGGCTTGTTTGGTATCACATTTCCTTTCATCTAATCAAAAACTGTTTAACCCATTCACCTATGAAAGCAACATAAAGGTTTCTACTGATTTCACTTGACTACAGATCAGATGCCAGATCTATCACACACACACAAGCAAAATAATAAACTATCTCTGCTTCACAGGAAACTTTCTCATAGAAAAACTAATCTCAATGAAAATAAAGACTTCTGATAACAGAGAACAGTTCACACTTTACCTGGAAGATAAATAATGTTAATGAGTAAGGATTAAAATAGATTTTTAAAAAATCCCTTTTTCTTTTAAATTTTGTTTAAATAAACGCTTAATAATTACTAGGAAAATGTAGACATTAACTTGTAAAATTATGAATACAGAAAGATGAAAGCAGTTGTTAGAATGTAGTTAAGCATTTTAACATTACATTTGCTCATAAAATTTTTAGAAACAACTCTTGGCTTTCTTCTCGAAAAATATGGATGGAACAACAACTCAGGTCATTACTTTTTCAATTTACAACAGAAAAATAACTTTAATTCTTTAACTTTTGTAGGCTCTCCCACTGCTTAAAAAACAAAAACCAAGCAAGCCCAATAAGTAAATAACACTAGTTCTTAAAACAGTACTGGCAACCCATAAGGCTGCCCTATCGGGCTCTAATGAAAAGGGTTTCATCAGGAGTTGTAGGACAATCCTCCTTCTCAGTAACAGTCTCTACTGTGCCTGAAGCAGACACAATTACTACCGTTTTAGCTGCTGAAAGAGCTTTCTCCTTCTCTGCGATGGCAGCACAGACTGCCACAATTTCATCACTTTCAAAGTCATAGTCTGGAATTGATTCTTGTGCAAGCTCTTTTTCTTTTGCCAATGCTTGCACTGCCTCAGTGTTTGTTGCCTTCTGCTGTTCATGTAATTTTCTTGCCCAGGAAAGGTCCTCTTTCCACACTTCAGGGTTCATTGGAAAGATGTGTAAGGATACCTGGAAGCTTCGGATTGCCTATAAACAGAATAGGGAAGAAACAAGGATTGGAAACTTTAAAGCCTACACATTTCATCACAGAAATTAACAACAACAAAAAAATTATGTACGTCATTCAAGCAAAGACAAAAGTGATTTCTCCAGTCTGTCTTTAGTGGAACAATCCTCCCCCAGCTGTAAGTTCAATAGCAGCATTACCCCCAAACAACTGTGCATACAAGTGTCTGAAAGTACCAAAAATGCATGAACAAATCAGGTACCTGGCAACAAGGGCACAAATAAGTGTTTATCTGTCAAAAATAATATTGTAATTAAAAAGGTAAAAGCAAAAATAATTTTTGTTTTGATGGTTTTCTATCCCACTTTTCCCCTATCATCAGATGTACGGGAAGGCAAAAGCAGACAGATATGGTTTAAAGAAATACAGAAAAGGGATGACTGGGATTTGAAGTATCACTAATATTGCTGCTTTTAAATTAGCATGTAGTCATTTCACATACATACCTAATACTACAGTAATCCTAGCCCTGTGTAAAGCAGTTTCCGTAACAGATTTGTGGTTGCAAACACACTTACCTTTACACAACAGGCAAAAGTAGACTCCCAGCTTGGAGAGTTGCTCTAAGAAAGAACTCCTGTAATCTTATAAACCATGCAACATTAATATAAATAAGTATACTTGATACTGTTTCTCCTGTCCTTCAGCTCAATTGGGAAAGTCCCACAAATACAAATACTCAACACAGAAGTTGTTAAACATAAAAAAAGGTGACCATCTAATCCAGTAGATGTGATACTCGGCAGGGAGAAGAGATTGCTACAATACTGGAAAAATGCTAGACCAAGAATTACAGCTGTATTGGATTTATAGCTATATTAACAGTGAAAAGGTCAAGATTGACCTTACCTACTCAGACTTATGTGTATGTGCACATAGGCACATGTGTATTTCACATTTATGTCTGTATAGTCAGTTACAGAAATGGCCACCTGAGTGGCCAAACTCTTGTGTGACGATGTACAGAAGCCTTCCTGTAAAGTGGGAAAACAGTGATGACATGGATTTGGATTATATTTGGGAAGAGTTCTAGCAACTTGCATATAAATAAAGACGTATGAACAACCATCGAATTCCATATTCTGTTGTAATTTATAAATACTTAAAGCATGCAAATTAATTTGAAAAATCACAACTTTTCATCTGCATTGACAGAAACTGCCAATTCATCCTTCCGCTGGCACAGATTAATATACGAACTCCGTATGACGTGAACTCAGCAGACAAGAGATACAAATCAGATTTAAGAAATGCTGATTATACTATCGGTATTACTGTTGTTTTAATAGGCAGCCTTTCAGTTCCAGGAAAAAAAAAATAATACTTTATTATTGGTCCACAGCCAGCTCTGAAGTGTAAGACCATGCAGAACTTTAAACAGAAGGAGGAGTACAGTTTAATTCTTGCAAAACAGTGTCATTTTATTGAACTTTGCTAGCTTTTAATTTCCAGGGATAGATGAGTTACAAGTAAACACTAAATGCTCTTTTTTTGTATTTCTGTTGAAAATAAAATATAAACAAACACCATCTGCTTTTAAGCTTTCCATGAAAGAGGCCCCTAATTAAAACCTGTCTGTATAGTTATGTTCATGCACAATAAACAACATTAAACACAGTAATCAAATATAAGGTAACATTTAATAAGCTTAGAAGCTGTCTTGATGACTCATACAATACAGCATAAAACGATCATCTTTGTAAATCTATTAGAAAAAAGATTTTGTGACATTTTTATAAATAAATAATAAAATAATAATAATAAAATAATAAATTTTAAGTGCTGCAAAAGATCAGAGGGATTTGTCTTAAAGCAGCAATGTAATATTGAAAAATACATAAAATTTCATGTTGCCACTGAAACTGCTTCCACAACAGTTAATTTCTATTAAGACAGAAGAAAAGAAAATAACTGTGCTATTTTTAATTTTCCCGCTGATGGAGATGTAAATCTCCTTCTTCAACTGCCTGTCTGGTGTTATAGGAAAAAGTGGTGGCACTAGATAATCTGGTATTTCTAGCCTCATTTTGAAGAGCAGCTGTGGTCTTAGAGACCCTGCATGTAAGGACTATGGGATTTTAAATCAGTACGTAGTTACATACCTGCTTTTGCTTCTGTAGGGAACAGTACTATAAAAAACTACTGCAAGACGTTCTCGCTTCCTGAATTACAATATTTGAAGAATTTGTATTTTTAAAATATTTTACATTTCATCTCACTATAGGGTACTCTGTAGCAAACAATCTTTCATTTATTCCATGAGCAAAATCTCTTCTGCTGGTTTGCAGAGTCTTTAAATGCGAAGGGCAGTTTTGACGACACTACACTTTCTGTAAGATGTTTTTGTAACACATGGACCTAGTAATTGTCACTATACAGTGACCCCTAAAAAAGGTAAGGGAGCATTTTAAGAGGTTATGCTGTTTACATCTGCCCCCAAGGTTTGTATTAAGCCTTTATGTTACATCTGACAGACACTATCTGACCTATTTCAAAGGATGTCCATCAGAGAAGATATGTATACATCTATAAGTAATCTTTTCCTGTGTTTAATGATCCTTAAATATGGACTTTTTTACAGCATCCAACATAATACTTGGGGGTACTGGTGGATGAAATCTGGACATGAGACGACAATGTGTGCTCGTAGCCCAGAAAGCCAACCGTATCCTGGGCTGCATCAAAAGAAGGGTGGCCAGCAGGTCGAGGGAGCTGATTCTGCCCCTCTGCTCTGCTCTGGTGAGACCCCACTCGGAGTAGTGCGTCCAGCTCTGGAGCCCTCAGCACAGGAAAGACATGGACCTGTTGGAGCGGGTCCAGAGGAGGGCCACAAATATGATCAGGGGGCTGGAACACCTCTCCTATGAGGACAGGCTGAGAGAGTTGGGGTTGTTTAGCCTGGAGAAGAGAAGGCTCTTATTGTGGCCTTTCAATACTTCAAGGGGGCTTATAAGAAAGATGGGGACAGACTTTTTAGTAGGGCCTGTAGCAATACGACAAGGGGTAATGGTTTTAAACTAAAAGAGGGTAGGTTCTGACTAGATACAAGGAAGAAATTCTTTACGATGAGGGTGGTGAAAACACTGGCACAGGTTGCCCAGGGAGGTGGTAGATGCCCCATCCCTGGAAACATTCAAGGTCAGGTTGGACGGGGCTCTGAGCAACCTGATCTTGTTGAAGACGTCCCTGCTCATGGCAGGGGGGTTGGACTAGATAACCTAGGAATTTATTGGAATTTAAGTCTTGTTTCTTGTACTACTCACCGAGAACATAAATAACTAATTTTTACAGGAACCTTTAGCATAGAGACACTCATGAAATTTTAGTGTATTAAGAGGCTTCTCATTACATTTCTCTTCTTTAAACCAAAAACCCCCATCCAATTCTTTCAGATATTTTCACTCTAGTTTAGCAGTTTATGTGATATAATCTGTATGGTAAATATCTTATCTATTTTAACTTTAAACTGTCAGGCTGAACCTTTCCATGCAACTTTTCTGTTCAGATTATTTCTTCTTTTCAATAAAAATTTTCTCTCTAGAAATTATTTTTCTGCAAAAATAATTCTTCTGTCTTCAATAACGAGGTGAACACTCAATATTTTGTGGTTCTTACATTTACAAAACCTTTTTATTCAAAGGTTCTGGTGCTCTCATGTTTTGGAGAAAAGGTTTGAAATATAGGCAATATTTTTGCCTTACACCTACTGCAATTCAGCCAGATTATAAACCCGTAAGTCTTTGTCCCCATTTGGTAGACAACTGTGAGACGATGTTAGCTTAATTCTCCTATGCTGGAGGTTCTCCACTGCAGAGAATTTATGCAGCGAGGATGAAGATGCATCACCCCCCGGGGTGACTCAGCACACGTCCTTCCTGGGGTGCAGTGCCTGATGGCTGGCACGAGAGGCCAGACGACATGTGCCTGAGCCTGGAGGCATGAGAATAGGAGCGTAGTCGCCTGTGGCAACTGATAGTAAAAGATCTCCTCAGTTTCTTTGGCCCCAGGCACACATCTCTGTACAGACCAGAGTTGCAGAAAATTTCTGTCAGCCACTATATCCACTTCAAGTTTCTCTTCAAGGTGCCTCTTCCTCACTTCCACAGCTTTCTTCTTCCTCTTCTTTTGAAGGAGTTTCTATCCTCCTCTTGTACTTCCTTTTGCTTCAGTGATGTACTCTCATTTCCCAAATCTCCTTTTGCACCAACTCACTTCTTCCCCAGCCCTCTTTCCTCACAACGCTTACTGCCTGTCTGCCTTTACACCTCAGTGAGCTTGCCTGCAAGACACTGCAGCATGCTCTGCAGAAGTCACTACTCCAGGCTGCCTCTACCACAGAGATCCGTACACTAGGCTCCACTACATCCATGGACGTAATCCAGGATGATCAAGGGAACAAAAAAAAAGAAAAAAAAAATCTATCCCATCCTAGAAATTGACATATTTAGCCCAACAAAATAAAGCCTGAAGTGATATGAGTGCTTTTAACTTGTAAATCAGGAAGATCCAGGAGGACTGAAAACATTTACTTCTCTATTACCAAATTATACTGCTAAAATTATTACAGGGATTTTAAAAATAATGGTAAAATAACTTTCACAGCATGTTATTTTTTCTCTAACTTAATACTTCCCAAATACTATGCGCTAGAATGTGTATGTGGCTGCAGTGTAGTTCAAGATGGAGTTGGCAGGACAGAAATATGCCCTGTCACCTGTTTCGTTTTCGAAAGAAATGTCTTTTATCAAATCCTGATAAAGACAGCAGTACCATTTAAAGTGTGACACAAAAACTGTAAATGGAATAATAAGAAATTCTAGGCCAAAATTATAAAACAAACAGCCATTTTTAAAATTGCATTGCCTCTTTTTCTTTTCATTTATGCACATAAGAAGAATAAGTATCAACTATATTAATATAATGATAAAGTTAAATATTCCACCACTATAAAATAACCCACGTTTTGTTGTGCTTAGAAAGAAGACTACCACAGCGGTGTAATTAAATATTTTAGTCTCATATAAATCTATAAAAATAAAATGTGAGTTATTTATCTCCTCAAGTTGATAGGAACACAATCTGAAACACCGACTTGATTGCTTTTCAGTGGAAAGCCAACCATCAGTTTCCTTTTGATTACCAAAATCTTTATGTTTCTACACACTTACATTGGTAACATTTTGAAAAATTCTCTCAAATTCAGAATTATGTTAATTAGCTGGATTCCAATAAAATGCCGTAACTCCTCTCTTTAATAGTACATAACTCCCATCATTATGTGAAAGTCCTAAAACTATTTCTTTCAAGAGAAATAAAAGGGCTGATCTGAAGATTTGTATTGTCAAGGCTTGATCCCTTTTACAAAATGTAGTATCACACTTAAAGACCATTAAAAGAGCACTAACTACTCAATAACAATACAGCAAACCACACCCTTCAAAACATCAAACAACAAGCATGCACAATTGGTTCATATTTACACATCTGCCCAGTTAACTCTGTAATCTTCAGTAGTCCAGATTTGACATGGAGGTCCCAGCCCACAACAGGGTAAACTTAAGTCACAGAAGCATGGAATGGTTGAGGTTAGACAGGACCTTCTGAGGTCATCTGGGCCAACTCCTTGCTCAAGCAGGATCACCTGGAGCCGATTGCCCATGACCACTTCCAGATGGCTTATGAATTTCTCCAAGGTGGGAGACTCAGTCTCCCAACTTTCAGTTGGTCTTTTTTTTAATACTGCTTTTTTGGGGTTTTTTTTGTTTGCTTGTTTAATGAAAGTGTGGGACTCACACTGTCTCATGGCAAGAACTGTTCTAATGAAGATATCAGTGTGAAATTGTTACTGCTTAAGTTGTCATCACCAATACAGTAAATACAATTTGTAAAAACAAACACTTACAATTAAATCAGACAAATATTGCAAGCCTGACTACATTTCTACAGTTTCTACATTCATGTTGCAAAGTTTACTCGGGTATGCTCTTGCAAATTGATTTCTAGAATTTAAGGAATTTCTGCCTTTAACAGAAATAAAGTTCTGCCTGCTCACATTTAAGTATTACTGTTGAATTACCCTATTTAGTAAATTCAGAAAAAAGAGCAAACAGCTTTTGTAAAAGCTAAATAAAAAAGGGCTAATTTATCTCACTCTTTCTGTAACATTTGACAAAACCAAGCCAAAGCAAATCGTTCGTTATCTGCAAGAAATGAATATATCATGCAGGTCATAATATAGATTAGATTTGTTTGAAAGCTGTATTTTAGACCTAGGAACCTTGAAATTAAAATACAGTAAATTGTTTTTTTGTAAGAAAAAGTGTATGAATGCATTGTGAAGTAATAAAAACATTTACAACAGACCAGTTGGCAGGATGTGGGTAGTGAAGACAGACATTGGTGGGGGAGAAATGAAACAAAGAAACAGAAGAAGCTGCTCTTGAGAAGGGTAGTAATTCCCAAATCTCAAACATTACTAAAAAGCCCTGACACTTACGCTTTATTAACTTTTCTTTGCAAAAAATCATGCAGTGAAAAGTTAGACAATCACAGTAATAAAAGGCTAATATGAAAAGTATAATTATGACTTAGATCACCTGGTCAAGAAGCCTCCGCAGGTTCAATAATTAGAAATCATTTAACCTTTTAAGACTCCTCCAGTCTTAATCTTTTAAGATTCCTTAAAAATTGCTTGGTTCAAAAATAAATAGTGAACATTATCTGCATTTTAGAATAACTCCCCAACTTCTTCTTTGTACGTGAGAACATATTCATCAGAAGGCAGTTCAATATGCCTTAAAGACAGAAAGTCAAAAAAGTAGAAACAACCAGTACTAAAGCACTGGAGACACCAACAGAGCTTACCCACCTCTGGGCTCCCTACTCAAATAGAGACAAAGACATTCAGAGGGCAAGCTACCTGGTGATGACTCCTCCTTCCTCTCTCTTCACCAACAGTAAGGTCAATATAACAATTACAGGAGCACCTATAGTAGTGTTTTGTTTTAGATGAATGATGTGCTTTGATGCAAATCTCTGATTGTTCCCACTTAAGGTGCTTTGGTTTGCATCATGGAATAGTCTCAGACTACATAAACCAGATTCCTTTCTGATTAAGCCCCACACGCACTCCAAGAGAGCACCTGAAGTGCTGCAAACAACAGAGCTACTCTGAATAAAACAAAATGAATATAATGTGGACATTGGGTCCCCAGGACTATTAACTCAAGATATCCACCCCTGTTGTTGTGATGTGACTTGCCAATGTAGACGAAGCCTACAGGATCTAGTGAGCAGACCTGGTGGTATAACTAGCATTGGTATGTCAATATCTATAATTCACATTAAAGTAACTGTAGCATTTTCTATAGAATAAGCAGCAACAGTTAACCTAGGATTCTTGCAGGAAATAAAACTTTGGATTTCCTGAGACTAATGCATTTAAAGTCTCAGACACAATTTACAGCGACAATTTCAGGCACTTAAAAGGAAAAAGATTGATTTAGAGATTGTAGATCCAGATGGGACAGACCGTCTACTCTTACCTTCTACATCACAAAAGCCATGGAATGATACCAGTTATGTGATGTGATGTAGATATGCCTGGATTTATAATAAATATTTCATATTATGATACTGCAACAACATAAGGTAGCACACTACACATCTGTAACACACAGATTTTGTCTTATGTTATTCTCATAATTTGTGGGGGTTTGTTGGGTTTTTTTTGTTTGTTTTTGTTTTTTTTTTTTTAATACTGCTCCTTACTACTTTTTAAAAAGAAACTGGTTTTGCATGATCTGTTAGCCTCCCTCAAAAAAAAAAAAATTTTTTTATTCCTGAAAATTTTTGGTCCAAACATTGTAACTTTGCAAAAACACTCTAACGACAAAATTATTTGGATCAAACCAGCACACAGCTACTTCTATTATAAAATAAAATAAAACCAATATCTTTTTTTATCTGAGAATTCATGGTGAATTATTTTTCTTACGGACTTTTGTGAATGCGTCTGAATTAAAAAGTTCACTCACTATGTTTCCACACTAACTAGCAGAAAACTATTACATTATATATGTTACATTATTTACAAGTGTACAGCCTATAGGTGGAGGGTGATCGGACTTGGGGGAAGAGTCTCCTTTTGCATCACATCATGTAGCCAAGACAGCACCGTGGGATACAACTGCAGTTAGAGAAAAGATGCACTCCATCTACTGAAGAGCATCCCAGCCTTTTTGCCGTCTTATTAAGAAAACAACTAACTTCAGCCACCATTTGGGGTCAAGGAGCCAGAGGAAAAGTATGAATGAGCACACATGACTTGCTGCACCTGATGCAGGAGAGTAGGAGACAGGGAAAACAAGATACTAGAATTTTATTAGCAGGCGTGTATAAAACTGAGCCTGAATATCAACTGGGACTTCACAGTACCTTTATCTTTAAACTATGGTGAGCTGCGCTGTAGCAATACAGTAGCCAGAATGTAGTATGTGCAGTTATGTCAACATAATTATTCCATTGCATAAAGCCACCACGTAAATATAGTATATAACACAAAAGGCTTTGAGCTAGGCAGGTCTTCCACAAGCCCAGCAACAAAACCACACAGGAAGCATTTGTGAAAAACAACAAAGAAGAGGGAATACTGTAGATAAATAGCAACAACCTTTTTCCTTGCCTACTTTCAAGTTACAAAAGGATATTCTGCTACCTTGGTATTTCTGTACTTTCATTCTCTCACACACAATACAGAGGATGTGGTTTACAAGTTTAGCATACTAATGTTGTCCATTTTCCTACCAGTGCTATCTCTCCTAATCCAAGCTGGGCACGTCCCAAAGTCTGCCAGGCATCCCAGGAACGTGGGTTTCTCTGGACAGCCATTTCTGCTGCATGCACTGCGGGGAACATTTCATGTAAAGACATCAGGACCTATGACAGAAAAAGAAAAATAAGAGGAATAAGAATAAACAAAATAGAAAACAGATTTAAGTTTCTGGGATTCCCCAGGCAACCAGCATTGTTTCAATAACTAAGGACAGGTTCATCTGACCTAGCTTTTTCTAGTTTAAAAGTTAGTTGTCTAATCTCAGATAGTCATCCAGACTCATTCCATAGCCCATGGAGAAAGGCATGCTAGAGGATGATTCATCTGAACTATTTAAGCAACTCTACTAAGAAGTAGATTAATTGCTTCTGAAGGTGTCCCTCCCTCTCCCTTCCTTTCTACAAACCCCACAGTCTGTAAAAGCGTAACAGAATACACTGAATGACAAACACATTGAGAATTAAACACAATAAATAAGCAAGTATTGTTGAAAAACTCCTGGGTTGTATTTTTTCTTTTTACTAGAAAATACAGTTTTCTAGTGTGAATGTAACTTGATTACAAATTCAGTTGCAGTGCACATGATATAATTATAGAAACAACCCCTGTAATTCAGCATGGAAACAGCCCTTTACAATGATTGTTGTATTTGGAGAGTAAGCATTCTGCAACAGCAAAGCCTAACTTAGACATGAAGTCACCTACATTAAAAAAAAAAAAACAACCCAAAAAAACCAACCCAAGAAAGTGGTTTCCCAATGTGGAAATCTCTTTTACTCAGCAGTACAGGTTAGTGTCAGCCTGTCACCACAGTATTCTACTGCTTACATTGAATCTCCATAACTAAGCCTATAAATCACAGTTAAGATACATAACATGGCTCAAAGCTTGCTGTATTTTTCCAAGACCACCATGAAATTGGCACATTACATGAAGACCTGCATCACTCTGAGATCATGATTTCAGACACCCACATGCTATGGTGATAGATATCAGTATAAGAAACCAATGACAACTGCATTCCTCCAGTATGATGAGAATGTCAACCACAAGAGTAAGACTCATGTGTGAGCAACCACTTTCATCCCAACTGACCCACAAGCATGATGAATAATATTAGAACATATCAGGACTATTGCTGAAGTGCAAAACGCATTTATTTAACCTTACTGGTCTACGATATCTTAAATAGATAAATATGAGTGTGGAGTAGAGGAGGATTCAAATGCAATAATCTCGAGTATTTACTTTAATTAACGTAAAGTACTTGCACAGCATTAGGGTGAGTACAGTTAAAAAAAAAAAGCTTTACTACAGAAAGTAATCCTGTATCCAAGAAACACAGGAAGCAATAGCTTCCAATACACCCTTTGGATCCATACTCCTGCTGTTTTAATAAGACTAAATTTTTCTAAAGACTAGTCCTATGGCTTCTCTTTAATTCCATTTAATAGGCTGTACGCTAGAATTTAGAAATACCTAAAAATCTTTAAAAAACAACACAGCTGTATGTCATGTCATTTTCCCTTTTTTCCTCAACAGTTCTCAATGACTGTGCTTTGTAAGCAAAGTTTGTAATAAGTACTATGTATTTTTCCAAAACTTTCAGTTCAACTGCATTTTTGTGTGCAGTTTCTCTTACCTGCAGCAGATCTGAATTGAATCAAACTGTTACTAGTGGATAGGTGTACAACCTACCAAGATCAAGTGATTCTGCATCTACCAGCTAGCTTTTACATTAATCTCTTAATGTGTTTGTTCTCACAAGAGAAAACAAATCCAAGTATACACTTACTTGAACATTTTCATGCATCCTGAGTATTCAGTATCTCCTACCAGTACTTTCTACTGCAACACAATTCCAAAACATCTACACAAGTACTTAGGAACTCTTTTGTATTTTTTAATGATTTTTACTGCTTTGTTTACTGAATTGTGACCTCACTACTAAAAGACAATTATTCCACTTTCATCTATTTATGACTGTTGTGTGTACTAATTTAGACAGCTGCTTTAAAAATGCTCTTCCAGATAATGGTGGTAATTACTGTGCTCCTAGTAACTATGGCATCAAGTTTCTCAAGGTACATTCAAATAAATACAAATTTGAATGTATATGCATTTTGTCCAGCACAGGTGTCTTTTTCAGTCATTAATACAATGACTCAGCTATACTTGTCAGTCATTATAAAAGAATATACTTATTAAGGCACTCTATTTTCCTACCCTTTTGTTTTCAGGTGAAGAGATCATCAAAATGAACATGCAATGGCAGACCTGAATGTGTGCAGCCTTGCCTTGGATTACTCTACCCGTGATATTATTATCACTTTTATAAAATACCTAGATACCACTGCTACTTGAAAACTGAACCAGCACTCAGTTTTTCTACACCTGGAAAGTCATGCTGAAAAAGGAGTAAAAAACACCACTAGCATAAAGTTTTCTTCTGCACAGATCTGACAAGAGGTGCTCAGTCCTTTTACTGGGGCAGGCCACATGGACAAGACAAGGCCAGACAGGAACCACGTGTGCTGTAGCCCCCTTTGTCATACAATGTGCCTGTCACATACTCAATGTGCAGCCACATCAAGCACCAAATCTATGTGTATATACATCATCCTCCAATAACACACAGTCTAGCGTGGTCTCCATTCCACTAATATGTTAAGTGCCTAAAAGGTTATTGTCACTCCTTACACATGTGCCCCTTAGACAGGCTGTGTCCAAAAAGGGGGAAGCCAGGTAGCAGATCATGGGAATTATACTGGTGGCGTTCGTCGAAACATAGACTTCTCATCCTGAACTAGCTTAACATACCAGTCTAACAAAAACCCACAATTGTACTTCTAATTCCATGGACAGCATTTCATGCACAACGTACACTTCTCTATTTATACATACTTGAATAATACAATAATCTTGAGTTCTGCATGACAATACAAGATGTGAGGCTTATTTTCAAGGATGCAGCTACTCTGAAATACTAATTTCACTGCATTTCAGATTTTCTTGCATAACTCATCACTAGCTTAAACATACCTAGAACTGAACTCCTTGCCTCCTTCCCAAATCATCTTACTTTCTTTCATCTGTAGTGCTGTCATTACCATGATAGTATCATTTTAAATTTTCTCTTCCTTCACATAAATTTATTCTACATTTATGCCTTGTATAAGAGCAAGGTTATTTTGCTATCTGCAAAACTCATTTCATTGTCTTGTTTATGTTCTCTTTATTCTTCATTTCCTTGATCCCTACATAGCACATCATAATGGACCAAAGTCCATTTGACCTAATAAGAAATTAGACACTCAATGAATGTCTTGTTCAAAGTCTTGCTCCCACTTTCTACTGTATACAACTTGATTTTCTCCTCTCATTTTAAGAATCTAAATTGTTTGTTTCTTTTTATTTTCCTCTTTTTTAGTAAGTTACTCTTATTTTCTTTGCTCCAACACGGCATCAGCATAATGGTCTATTTTTCTGCTTCCTACAAAGATGCCCCCAGATCTTCCTTCATTTCAGCCCATATGCTTGAAATACTTGAGCTGATCAGAAATCTTATTATCTTTTCATGCAGATGCGTGACTGAAACATGAATCTGGATGCCAACAGCAGTTCCTACACCCAATTTGAGCAGAATGCTTGCTGCTACTCTTACCTTTGCTCAATTTTATCTCATTGTCACAGGCATTTATATTCTCGATAAGTTTGTTTACACTTAGACATTTAACTTCAGTAACTGTTTTGAAATAGTTATTCTGTAGAAAATAGAATAAATAGATACACCCCCAAGGGCTCCCCCCAAAATAAGCATGTTCCTTGATTTGGCTGAATTCCTTTCAAAAGAGTAAGTGAACTCCTCTGTGTGGGGAGTGTTTCTTGTTGGGAACTCTACTGTACTTAATACAACAAACTCTTCACCGTCTTTTAATCCTTTATGGACTACTTCAGTACAATTGACTCTAAACTGCAAGCCATCGTCAGCGTCAATCCAGACCTGCACACAATTACATTACTTCATCAGTAACTTTGTGCACTCTCTTTTGATTCAAGTTACATTCACAGCGATTTCAATGTGGTTTTGGTAGGGTTTTTTTTGACAGCAGAGGTAATTGTCACCCTCTGCTAGTTTGTTCGAGCAAAACATTCAGATTACTAGTAAAAACAGGAACAAGCAAGTATTATTCTAAAAAGGTCACAAACCATTATAATAAAGTAGAGTAGTCAGACGTAATATTTCTTTTTTAAACAGATATTTACTTTTTAGAGAAACTACCATTTAAATTCCTCTTCCTCAATGTTTCAGGATCAACTTAGAGTCTTTAGATGGCCATGCATTCAGAAAAATACACAGACATAACCTTGTAATTTGAGAGTATGAAGATATTAAGCTGTTACTTATCAAAATTATGCTGGGGAAAACCTTCATAGAAGAGACAATCCTACCAGAAAAATAGGTCTTTAATCTATTTTGAAGCACGCTATGACAGAAAAGGACTATTTTGCCAGAATCACCTAAGGTATAGATGAGGGTGTGTGTATTTGCTTATGAATACCCTTTTAAAAGCTGACACACTAAGATTCTATTCCTTTCCCGTTGCTCTCAAATTAATTTCTCAGACAAATTTTCTTTTGCGAACTTCATTAGCAGGATGGCAGTCAAGTTTCACAGTTAAGTAATCTCATTGCATATTTGATTTATTTTCCAATTATAATGATAACACTTCATTAGAAAATATTCTTAAAACTAATCAAACAATTAGAAAAAAAAATCTTACAAAACAGAAAAAACATTTTAAGACTGTCATGCACATATATATTAAAAAAAACTAGAGGGAAATGCCTTATAAAGATGTTCAGC
>NW_009212961.1:0-7134 GCF_000690835.1 Fulmarus glacialis | reverse complement strand
GGAGACCCGGCCTCCTGCAGGGCCCTGGCAGCTCCCAGCCATCCCACAGGGCCCTGGCAGCTCCCATCCCCATCCCACCCTGACCCCAGAGGCACCCCCAGGCACCCCGAGGCACCCCAGGAGCTGGGGGTTACTGCTGCAGCTGCCTCTGCAGGTAACTTGGGGTTAATGATTTCTGCTCTACCTTCATCCACAATGCATAATGAAAATGTCCAAAATAACACAAGGAAAAAGAAAGGAGGGCAGAGCTGTTAAGAGGCTCATTTCTCCTTCATATCTCGTAAAAAAGCTGTGCTAGCACACTGAAGGATTTATCTTATTGTATTTCCAGCAGCTACCGAACGCTACATCCATTAGTCTTTGGCAGATGCGAGGCAGATAATACTGGTAATGTACTGGTAATACAGTAACATAAACTTTTCCAATACAGGTAGGAGAGGAATTCCTCCCTTCGACCTCAATGCAGAATAAACAAAACCAGATTTGCTAGACATCATATTTTTGCTTTACAACTTTATAATAAGCAAATAATACTAGTAATACTAGTATTATTAATTATAATACTAAAATAAGCATTATTGATTAATGTGCCAAGCCACACACCAAAGCAGTTACATGACAACATTACAAATTTCCAAGGCCTAAGAAGAAATAATATTAATAATATTCTTGTTTCTGTTGCTTATTCCATCAGGAAGCTTACTATAACAGCGACTGCAATACAACAATGCAGAGATCACAACGAAAATACGGGATTATTGCAAATAAAATTCTCCTTACCCTGTTTCTTGCCTTTATCCTTTTATAAACAAAATCAGGGAATGTCTTTCTAGGAATGAAGCGACCTGACCCCTGGGTGACAAACAGGTTTCCATCTTCAAGAACCACTCTTCCTTGACTTATGACCACGGTAGGAACCCCGTGGCACTCTGTGCCTTCAAATATGTTGTACTCCACGTTCTGGAAAGACCAAACCAAGATATTCAATATGTTTAAGATTTAAGAAGAGAAGGTGACAGTCTAGCCAACTATACCCCCCCACCCCATTTTTGTACACTGCTCCTCATGCACAGTGAGTTGTACTTAACTAACCCTTTACATTTCAGATAATAAGGTTCTTCTAATTGGATGGACTAAAGCAAACTGGAATGGAGAAGCTAAACCTCAAAACACTCAGTACTTGCCCAGAAGACATGCAGCACTCCTGGAGCAAACCAGACTTTTACTATATGCGAACAATTAATTCTCTCTAAGCCCCAGAAGAGCTCTGCTTAAGTTCTCCATTTGGGGACAGAAGTTCTTGTCGTTTCTTCCAAGTCACTGCAAGTCTTCTACCAAAACAGGTATGGAAAGTCAGGTCTGTTTTGTGAGAAATGTAAAAATCGTGCCACTTTCTTCAAATGCTCCCATTATTATCACTAACAAACTATGAAAAAAATAAACTTTTCTGGACCAAAAAATAACGTATTCCTCTTTTTTAAAGAAAAGACATTAATATTTCGATCATAATGATAATTTTCTTCAACAAAAAACATTTTGGTGAAAAAACCCACATGGGTCAAAATGTTTCTACATTAACTTCAGTCAGCTCTGTTGCCAACATTCCTCACACCACCTCAGCCCTCTCTCTCTTTCAACTGCAGCTTTCTGCCTGAGGCTCATGGTAGAAATGAGTTTGGGGATGTCCACGGCCTGAAAAACCCCGGCTAAAATGCCATTAAGATGCACCCAAATCTCTCCTGAGTGACCCCTATGGAGCCGGCGCAGGAATGGGTCTGGCTCTTCAGGAAGGATGCCGATATGTTAAACAGATATAAAGCTGATACAAAACAAGTTCAGCACTTACAGGTCCACAGCAAACACACTGATCTTAAAATTCCTGTACCAGACGCAGACTGTCTCAGAGTAGTCACTGCTGCTCAGTTACAATCCTACCCTTTACAGTAGCCAAAGGATATTTTCATTTGCTTGTATTTTTAAAAGCAAATGCAAGGTCCTTCATCACTTTATCCACATAAACAGCTCCTCCCTTGCTGAATGATCTGATCTTTCTGATCTGAAGAAATATCTTGCTTTGCTCTTCTGACTCCAAAACCAGCCCAAGAAAATAATTTAAGAAATATTTTACCAGATTGTGGGTTTTTGCCGAGATGATTTTAGTAGCCTTGGGGTTCCACAAAACCAAGTCCGCATCAGCGCCCACAGCGACGCGCCCCTTCCTGGGGTAGCAGTTGAAGATCTTGGCAGCATTGGTGCTGGTCACCGCTACAAAATCGTTCTCGTCCATCTTCCCGGAGACCTGGGAAACAGGAGGAAGGAAGGAGCATCCCCGGAGACGCGCCCTGCTCCCAGCAGCGGGCAGCAGCCCCGGCCCCGAGGCCGGTCCCGCGCTCTCCCACCAGCAGGAACGAGGCACCAGGAGAAGAAATCGCAGGATCCAACCCCATGACCGTGCGGCGTGAGGATCCACACTCCGACAGGGCTGCAATTGCGGGGAAATGGGAGACGTGAGGGGCTGAGCCCTGTCAATAGATGGGTTTTATTTTTCCTGGACTCTGTGAAATTTAAGATCTCTGAAAAACAAGACCTTCACTGGTAGGCTCCAACTCCCTGTACGTTCACTAAAGATGGTTTCAGTAAAGACTGGAAATGAACACAAATAGTGCCATTTATCATCCTTCTTTATTATCTTAAGATAAATTCTATTTATCTTTGTTCAAAGCCTAGCTAAGACAGAGACTTCAGGGTGGCTTGGTTCCCAAGCTCCTGGGAGTCCGCCCAGAGATGTCTGCTCCGTGGGATGCAGGCTCGAGCCTCCCAGGGACGCTCCTTGGGAGGGCAGGGTGCACCCGTGTGCAGGGACACGGGGCTCGGTCCCACCAGCCAGACGCTTGTGTACCGCGGCTCTCCCTGGGCAGCTCCTCTGCCCGGCAGACAGGGAGCTGCCACGGGAACCCGTCCCCTCCGGTGGGGCCGGGGGCGACCGGGCAGCTGGCAGGCACGGCCATGGCCACCAAGGGAGAGACGTCCTGTCCCCATCCACCTCCCCAGGCCTCCTGCAAGCACGGGGAAGAGGAATGTCATGTCTTCCCTTAGGAAAACGCGTTGGAGAGACCTTCTCTTGTGACTGTGAGTGAGAGCGGGGTGGATGAGCCCCGCACCGAGGCCTTTGAAGCCACTTTGAAGGCATTCGAGTGTCACATTTTCTCTCATTAGCAAGCTCCTCTGAAGTAGCAGTCTAGACAATGTCACACCTCCTGGCTCGTCTGAATTAACGAGGATGCTGACATCGCCTAGCACAAGCACTGCTCACGTGCGCTTGCATCCACAGCTTGGCAAGGAATCAGCGTTATTTTAGTACCTACCACACACTTTTCCCAAATTATCGACATCCGCTCTTCGATGCCGTTGGTTCCCTCGGGGATGAGGGTGAAGTTGTCCTTCCCCACTGCCTTCTGCGCGGTGGTGAAGGTGCAGTGAGCGCTGCCTGCAACCTGCAGGTCCCCGCTAGGAAAGCACAGCAGAGGGTCAGAGCAGGCACAACCACCTCCTCCCCGCCCTCTGACACCGCGGCTCTCGGCCGGCGAAAGCCACCCTCGCCTGGAAGACCGCGTGTGGCACTAACGGCTGGTGGGCTTCGTGCTCCGTCTGTTTGGTACAGACTGGTTTCACCAACCAAGTCTGTAAAGGCAGGCGACTTACGACCCGTAAACCCCACAGGAAGTCAAGTTAAAAGGCAATTTTTACAGGTACACAGAGGCATCTCACTCTATTCATTTATAGTAGAATTAAGCACTGGAATCATCTAAAAGATGCAGCAGTCTCATAATACTATTTATATTTTCTCCTAAACTGGCCATTATTTTTACTATTTAAGCCAACATTTTAATCTTTGCACCTTCCTTTTGAACCTCAAGTTCTTTTAAAACAAGGATATGGTTAAATAAAACAAGATCCTGGATAAATCCAAATGTTAGGTACTATCGTATACTGCAGCGGGAGGAACTGGACCCATGCTGGCGGGCAGGGCACGGCAGGGCAAGAAGAGAACTGAGCATGTGTAGCTTGGCGAGCCTGGGAGCACGCCTCCAGACATGTCAAAGCTGTGCTAGCCTGAACTATGCTTGTATTCTACTGCCTCTTTTAAGAAAACATTACATGTATTGAGATATCTTTACATACTACGTAAAATATACTAACATGAAACACTTTTGTTAACAACTATATATCCTTCTAGGAAAAAAAATCACATTTCAGGGAATTCTAAGAAAAGTTTATTTCTTCTTTAAAATATATATTGCATGCAATTTTTTTACAATTATCTGTATCCATAAATGTCTCACTTAAAAATTCTTCATGCATTACTTCTGGACCTGATTCTTCTAACTCCACCCATACCGAACTGCAGTTAATGCAGTGAAGATGCTAGGGCCGAGCTGTAGGCACCTGAATGCAAACCCCGCCCTGTGAATGAATCCCCACTTCTACTGACTGCTTTCTGCACGGCGGCAGTGACAAATTTGGTGCCTATTTGCTGTGAAATGTGGAACCCTGGCCCGTGGCAAAGCTCCAGCCGTGATTAACAGCCTGGCGGCTGCGTCCCTGCATACAGCCCCAGCACACGGGTGTTCGTACTTCCCTGCCCGCCCTGGGCTGCCAGCCCCCGCTTGCTCCGTGCACGGCTCCAGAGACGCTCCTGCCGGCCCCGGGGCTTTGCTGCGTAACTCAACACATCGAAACAGCTCCACGTGGTGACATGCCCTAAAAGCTTGTTTCACACATTTTAAAATCTTGCAAATGCCCAACACTGCTTCTGATAAAATCCTTCTTTTTGCTTTAATGCTAAGGCAGCACAGGAGGGTTTCCCCAGGACACAGAGCAGCAGAGCGGCAGCGACGGCCGTCCCTCCCGCGCTGGGGTGTCCTGGCCACCCCGCGGGACGCTGCGCCCCCCCCGGCTCCGGTTCGGGAAGAGGAGCCGGGCATGGGAGCCTGGTTTTTACACAGGAAATCTGGTAACTATTACCTGGCTTCATCAAAGCGTAATTTAGACTCTTTTTGAAAGAGTCACCTGGCTCCTTGCTCAAAAACCCGGAGAATTATTCTTTTGATATGGAAAAGTGCAACAATTGATAGATTATTTTTCCGACTCTGATTATAATATCAAGGGGACGGCTGAATCGCACGCCAGCCTTTGCTGCGCTGCTGCACCCTACAGTGCCCAGGTATGGGAGAAGGCTGGAGGTGCCCCCAGGAACAGGGAGGCTGTCACCCACCGGCGAAAGGGGATCAGGGGTGCAGCCCCCCCGGCCAGCCCCCGCTCTGCAGGCGATGCTGTCACTGCCAATGGCATTCGAACAAATGCAGGCGGGATGCAAAGACGACAGACACGCTCAGGCATCCGTGCCGACACGGAACTCACCAGGACAAGAGGGAGGTGAGATGATCCGGCGTGGTGGGGTCTGGGCTGATGGGGGGAGAGGTGACGAAGGCTGCGGCTTTGGCCCAGTTTTTACTCCAGTAGTGCGACCCGTCGGTGCCCAGGCTGGCGGTAATGGGCTCCCCATACACCACCGTGCCTACGAGCAATCAATTAATGAGTGCAAACACGCCGCACGCGCTGCAGCCTCTTTTCACACAGTGCGGACAACTACTGCGGTTAACAATACAAGACGGTTTCACTTCTTTTCAGTGTTCTTAGTATTTCAGCTTTTCAAATTCACATTAATCCCTCAGATTATCTCATTTGACTGGGAAATGCTGTCAAAACAAGTTCTGAACCCATCTATTTTCTCCTTAGACCAGACATACATTCGTATCTGCAAACCATCACGCCTTCCTCTAAATCAAAGCAGAGTCTCCTGGTCGGGGGCAGAGGTGGCTGCGGACCCCCGCCTGTCCCTGGGCATGGCTTTCTGTCTTGCTCCCTGCAGGATTGCTTCCAGCTCTTCCCACTCTACCCCCAGTTTGAATTTGGAGCTTGCTCCAGATCCATTTTTCGTTTAGTTCGCAACAAATGATTGCTAGTGAATTATTTCCTTTTTTTCAGCTGCGTCTACTGAGATTCAGGTGTCAAAGCTTCAAGCACATCTCCTCAAATCTCTCCAGCTCAGAGCAATTAGCTCTGGCAGACTCTGAAGAAAAGCCAACACCAAGTTTTAGCACCCTTAAGCTGTGAGAGAACTTGGGTGATAACGAGTTCTTAAACCTTGCAGCTAGAATGATATTCCTGGACATATTTAAATAGGCTCAATTAGCATGGAAATATGAAACAACGCTTTACCTTTTCTCTTTGCTTGAGCTAACACATCTGCTGCACCTCTGCTCATTATTTTGGTGATGTACAAGGGGCAGTTGGCTTGTTTCGCGATGGTAATTGCACGGTACACCGCCTCCGCCTCCACCTGCGGACACCAGAACAGAGGCAGAAGCTGTCTCTGGGCACCTCTGCTACAGCCGCGGCGGCTGTTCTAAAGCCCCGGGTAGTTCTGCTGAAGGACTGGAGACGTTACCTCCTCGGGGCGGCTGAGGACGTGCCCTTCTGGCCCGGTAATCCCAAGTTCTAGCAGCCTCTTTTGCTCCTAGGTGGACAAAGATGAACACAGGAGCAGTCAGTGACGTGAACAGCCTGTCCAAAGGAATGCGGGACACAAAACACCTTTTCAGAAGTATCGGAAGGATGATGGAAATTCAGGAATATGACTAGGCGATACCACTTATACCTGTGACACTCCATAAACTGCTGCAGCTACTTCCTAGTAGACCCACCTCATGCTGCAGGACTGGGAACTGCTGTGTCCCAGTGGTACCTTTGGACCTTCCCCACTCTTCAAACCCAGCTGTATTTCTGGAGGATGTGCGATTTTAACCCCGTCACTGCCACTCTAAGGCTGTGCTAGACATGATGCACGGAAATGAACAGATGTTCCCCCCGGACCTGTGGCTGATGAAGCTGCCCCGAGAAGCCACGGAGGACGCAGAGACAGCACGCGAGACTGGCAGCAGGTGCCACCTCTCCAGAGCTTCGCCCGGCAAGTCACACAGCCTGGCCACGCGCACTCCCCGTCCCCGGCGCGCTTCGCCGTGCCGCTGCGGGGACGTGGCTCAGAGGAAAGGCGGCTGCTGCTGCTCGCCC
>NW_009212960.1:0-5061 GCF_000690835.1 Fulmarus glacialis | reverse complement strand
GGTCCTCGGTGACGGGCTCCTGGTGGCAGCCGGACCCCATCGGCCTCTCCTGAACCGGGCACGGTGCACGGGCGCGCAGCGCCAGCCACGGAGGACCCCAGCGTTACCCGGGCCTGCCTAACGCGGATCGTGAGCTGCGGACTTGGGCTGCTTTCCCATAGCGTATCGCCATGAGCGGTTCCTGAGTCCAGGCATGAAAACGTGAAGCATGCTGCTTATTGGTGTGATGGATTTTCATTTCAAAGTCAGTTTACATTTTCCACAGTACTCAGTAACAGGCAGAAGGCAGACTCACATTAAACATCGTCCAGAATACTGTCAAGAGTGTCACTTTAAGTGCTTGATAAGAAACTTGAAATAAAAACAAATTTCTCACCGGAGTTCCTTTAACAATTTCTGTCTATACAACAGTAATATTCTACATTTACATTGCAAGTTCAGTACAAAAAGAGCTCTAAATGTCGATGATGATGGTGATGGATAAGATAATCGCCCATTTTACAGGTAGGTAAGAGATTCAGTAGCTATCCTAAAAGCACACCTCAAGTCTATGGTAGCAAGAAGGGTTTCGGGGAGAAAAATGACCGATAGTTAGGATGGCTCTATAAATATGGAAAAAGATGTATTCGTCATATGTGATGCACAGGGCCGATTACAGAAGTTGCTGTATCTAACAACACAGGAGACTAAACTAGTTAACCTTCCTTCATAGCGTGTTTCTCTATTTAGTCCAGCTGACTAGATGCTTAGTTAATTGGGGAGGAGGATTTCCATTCTTTGTATCACCCCAGGTGAAAAGAACCTTGCAAATTAACTGAGATACAGTTTCCAGCATTGCTGGTAAAATTAAACCTCCCACCAACAAAGACTTAGGTGTGCCTGGATGGAAAAACTGGATCTATGGTGTAAATGATAAGGGTCTAGCTGGTGAGACAAAAGCAGTGTATTTTCAGTCTGAATTAGTATTTGCAGTCCAGGTTCTCTTCCTGGCTCTATCACAGGTTACCTGTGCAGTGGAGGAGAAGTCATTGTGCCATGGGAATGGTGCTCCATCACATCCCTGAAGAGTTTCAAGATCTACCCCACTGAGATTGCCAGAGATCGTAAGTTTTATGAAAATAATTCTCAAAATTTAAAAGAAGCTGTTTAAGAAAGCTGAAAACGGTAAGCAGGACATGGAACACCATCTGTGGCACATGGCTATCGTCCCAACGGAAGAGAGCAAAAAGGAAATTAACTTGGAAAATACATTTGGTGTCATGCTGCTTTCATAACTACTTCCACTACTTCATGAGTCATCAGTACAAACATACATGCACCCCCTCTCCCCCACCCTCCCCCCAAAACATGCACCTTTCATTTACAGGCCTGTCAATAATGAAAGATGAAGGATGTGGGATGAACATGTAGGGGAGACTTAATACAAAATGCTTTACAAGAGAGCAAGAGCTATGTTCCTTAAAAATCTAGATCATACGTTTAGTTTTGAAGATACAGGCAAATCCTTCACGCACAGATTTTTCCTAGCTTCCCTTTAGAGCCTGGTATCAACCTATATTGTCTCTGTTGAAAAACTGGCTCATAAGACCTTATGTAAAGCTGTGTGCATGAAGAACTGCAAAAAGCATTACTGCCTTTGTGAGCAGAAAGAATTCACGTGCCAGATGCGATTCATAGAGAGAGGCTTGACGTACAATGCATGTGCCAAATTAGTACGGGCCTCCGTGTCAGGATGTTTTGGACCCAGAAGTTCACGCAGGCAAAAATGAAAATTGTTAGTTGCACTATACTATTAAGCATATCCGTCGTTCTCAGCCGAAGCTCAGGGTTATTTGTATCCCGCTTTAAAATCAACAGTGAGCCAGGATGTGATCTGTCATTCTCACTAAGCTGATTGGATGGGGAGCGGTTACTGAAAGGGGAGGAGGGCGCAGGGGATGTGGCTCCTCCCTCGGATCCTCACGCGCTCTCCTGCAGCAGAACTAGTGGATCTCTAACCCTGCGGTAAGCCAGTTCAGAGATCCATCTGGTCAAACGCATACAAGGAACAAATCCCTCCAAGTTACCCGTTTTCTGCGTGCGCAGCTCCTTGAACCAGCTCACCGCAGGGCCTGCTGCACACCATGGCCAGTACTAGAGCCACGACAGAGCGATGAAAGCTGCGAGATGTGCAGCGGGACTGCGCAAGGGAAGGACTGCCCTGTTTGCAGTAGCTAAACAACTTGATGGCTTAATGCCATCAAAATGCAGCAGTCTCAAGCTGCTGTATGTAATACATATGTAGTACGTCCACAAGAACAGAACTGTGGCAAGAAACGCTGAAGAGGCAAAGCTTGGATTTAGGATTTAGCACAAGTACTTAGCTGAAGCATCTTCCATATTCTAAATCAGATTCTGTCAGAGCAACGCTAGGGATTTTTCAAGACAAAACCACCCAAGACAATATTACAGTGCTGGTGCCTATATTGTGACTGCAATTTGGTCTAATGACTGAGAGGAGGCTCTGAATTTTTAAGAGCATAAAAATAAAACCTTATTGAGTCAGACCATTTTTTGGTCTGTAGTAGTAGTCCTGTAACCTCTCTCCAGCAGCTGAGTTAATGCCTATTATCAATAAAAATCACACAATCCACAAACCCTCTGTCAGATTACAAGAACTTTCAAAAATAAATCTCACATGGAAAGAGCTAAGCTTGAACCACATTTGGTGGGCTCTGATTTCATCCTCTCTCATCAGGAAAATTACACATGTTCATATGAAACACCACAGGGGCTGAATAACTCAAATTTTAGGCAGGTTCTATCCAGAACTGACTATACTGGTGAGTGTAAGAGCTTGAAGAAAGGGAATAAAGAGACTCAGGGGAGCTCCCAGTGCCACTGCTTGTGCTGAAGGTGGGTCTGTGAAGAGGAAGGTCTCGCAGCACCTTTGGGCAGTGCCCTAGCGAAGTGAAAAAATAAAACATTGTTCTCCTAAAGTCTAAAGGCTCTGCTGATCTCTCTCTAGCTGAAGGATGTATAGTCCTAACTGACTTCTCCAATTTCCACTGAATAGGAAGGGTATTTCTGGTGGGTCTTCCATTGATAAGTGTGGAAATATCAAAGTCTCATTCAAGAACGAGACACCACACTTTGTAATTGTGCCTCTGACTGTACCAGGGATTATAACAAAAACATGACAGTCATTGCAAGTAAAATTGTTTGCTCGCTGCTCTACTGTTCGGCAGAGGGTTTCTTCTTCAGACCCAGCCATATCAATGACTTCTATATGCGTGTCTCTCTTCTTAATATTAAGCAGAGACCTAGGAGGCATGTAGGTGTGAGCAAAGAGTAGAGTATAGTGTCTTGGATGGATTGAGGACTCCGGAGAATGCATGAGTTGCTCCAAGTGAAACAAACATGGTATCAGTCCTCCCTGGTGTAAGCACCCAAACAGCAAAGCCCCGAGAACATTGAAAATAATAATGACGTGTTTCCACTTCACAGCTCTATTCTGTGATGTGCTGAACAGGACTAATGGCAAGATGAGAGGAATGAGAAACCGAGGTTCTTGGTGACTGAATAGGGAGAGAAATGCCAAAGGAACAAAATAAAACAGCAGTAATGTTGGACTGCCCTCAGAATGCACTAATAGCCCAGATGATCCATGGCAATATGATTTGACCCATATTAATTGATGGATATATTTCTTTAACATTTTAAAACCAGCACCAATGGCCAGAATATGTAAGATCCCAAAGAGCATTATTCCGTTGACTGTAAAATGTGTAACTCGTGGGTGACTTCCATGCAGTGCAAGATTATGAGGATTAAGATTATAGCTGAGAAAATTGAAAGGGGTTACTATCATTTTCTCATTTAGTTGACCTATTACATCAAATAGGCTGCTCTTTTTAATGCTGTAGAGGTTGTCTAAGCCCACGGAGGTAAAATAGAAGGTGTCAGCTGTTACGAAAACAATGGCAGTGAAACATGCACATAGGACAAGCTTCAAAAAGTGGTTTATGACAGTTTTAATGCTCTTTTGAGAGTCAACAATTAAACCTGCCCAGTAAAGCAGGGGCATAAGAGCAAATGCTAAAAAGGTTGGCCTGTTGAAAAACCCAGCAGTCGTTATAATACCTACGAGAGGGCTGCTTGTAGGCTCTGCTAAGCTGCCGTCAGACTTCCTTGAGGAAACCAATACCATCAGAAGAGCAAAGAGAAGTCCTTCAAGCGTGTTGGTAAACGTTCTTGTATAAAATACTAGAGTGACATACGATCCAGCAAGAAGTACCAGCGCTTTCCACGGATCCGCTTCCCAGAAAGGAGCTAATCGATAAACACTATAGTCGAGTATGAAAGAAAACATTGTAAAGAGAAGGCGAGGCGATACAAGAAGGGTGTAGCTGTTGATGCAACTTGAACATATGTCCAGCTGCTGCAAAGACTTGATCACCCAGTAGGTAACTCCAGATGTCATTAATGGGAAAACAACTGTTCTGCAAGGAGAGCTGGAAAGGAACTCCCAAGGATAATAGACCTGTAGGTTTAAAATATCTCCTATAAAGGAAGAAAAAAAGAAAAAACCCCATACATACATAATATACTTTATTCAGTAATTCAGTGTTAGGGATACAACTTTGTGTAAGAGGCATCACCATGCAGAGCATTCCCTAAACTTTTGAGACTACTGTCAACACTGACATTTTTAGGAGCATACCATTAATCTTTACAAAGCTTTAAGAAAAAAAAGCAGTCTATTCTGGCGATACCGTTCCAGGCACCACTTAGTGCGGACAGCACGCAGCAGAAACACAGCCACCCACAACTGCAGATCCGCTCCCACCCTGCTTGCAAGAATCGCTTTGTAACGAAAAGGGAGCACAGATCGGGTTGCTGGTTCAATTTTCTATGCAAATACCTAATTGTAACTTGCAGCACAGGGGGAAGGCAGTGCCTCAGAACAACGGTATATGATAGATACGTGCCTATACGTTGCGCAGCAGAGCTTTATATCCCCCGCGGAACCCGCGCTGCAGGGCTGCAAGGGGAAATGCACCCCTCGGGGGGGTCTCCACC
>NW_009212959.1:2875-6270 GCF_000690835.1 Fulmarus glacialis | reverse complement strand
TCGACCCAGCAGACGGCCGCCGACAGCCGCAGGGCCCAGAGCGCCCTGCACCAAAGCAAACCTGCGCGGCAGCGGGGACCACAGCACCCCACCCCAACCTCTCAGTGAGCCAGGCTGCTCGTCAGAGGGCTGAGCTTCACCAACAAGAAGAAAAAACAGAATACTTCTAAAAGAGCGCGGTAAACAGGAGCGTAAAGGCAAGGGCTTATTTTAAACAACGGTAAGAAATCCTTTAGCTGCTGTCCCTTTCCCCCTCCTCAGGAGCGATGGAGGGGGCCTGTGTTCTTATTGATCTGACCTGCGACACCCCTAGCAGAGCTCGTTAAAAAAGCGGAGAGAGAAAAACAATGCGTAGCCGTACAACATCTTGTTAACTATGTAAGTCGGGGGAGCCTTCCCGCTTCTCAGCAATCATTCGGGCATTGCCTGCTTGAATAGAGCCAAACAGTATTGCTCTTAATGGGGTTATTAATAACTGTCACATTCCAAGAAGGTGAAATAATGTGCTTGCTTTCTCTCATAGATTAAAATAGACCTGCGGGGAATTGTCCGAGTCCTCCCACCCCCACCCTTTGCACCCCGAAGCCAGCGCGGAGGAAGGGCGAGGGGACTGCACCCGCGACACGCTCCATCGACGTGACAGTAATTGGGGATGGCCAAGCCCAATCGCCGGCACCAGGACCTGCCCTTCCAGAAGAGACAGGACTCGCTCTCTGACAGCAAACGCTGTGTAATGACGCCCCCATTTTTGCTCTAAAAAAATATGCACTTGCTGCTTTGTTGTAGTTATGGTTTCAGACCTAAATATAACTAAAAGCCAGAGAGAGGAGAGTGTGTTTAAGAGACTGTTCAACCGCAGGCAAAAAAACTCGGTTTTTTTTTAAAGTTTGAGGTTTTTTTACGGATGCTGCTGAGACAGACGTAGCTATGAGTAAATATGTCAAAATAATCTATCAAGCGGAAAGCTGGTCCCTGAGCTGTTCAATGGAAGGGGTGAATTACACGAAGATTATTACTAGGTTTCCAAAACATATTCCAAAAAGAGAGAAAGAAAGGAAAAGGACAAGGATTGGGGGTCCTTACTAACGCTTAGACGCTTCCCACCCCTTTCTCGCTTTGCAGTATGTTTGGAAGCAGCCGTTACTAACTGGGGTTCCCAAGCGCTTTCACACTTTTTTACAGCTCCGAACTACACCAGAGCCCTGCCTTCCTTTCCTCTCCTTCCCTGCCGCTGTTACCAGAGGAGTACGAACCGCGGCGTGCCTACGTCTCCAAACCCGAGCAAAGACACGTATGGAGGCCCCCCCTGCCGTAGACGATGCAATCCCGTCCTCGCTGAGAGAAAGCAAGTGACCCTTCCCGTCTGAGCGCTGGGATTCCTCCCCGAGCAGAAAGCAGCAGGACGCTCACTAGCCACCGTTTCCCCAGTCTTAATCGCTGTTACCGCCGCTTAGTCCCGCGGTACCACCGAGCGGCTGCAAAGCACGCAGGAGCCCTGTTGCCCTGCTGGAGGGCTGGGAAGCTCCTGGGCGGACCGCGGGGCTGGTCCCCCTCCCCTCCGAGCACCCCGAACGCCCGCAGGCACCTGCCTGCCGTCCGGCCCCTGGCCGTCAGCTGGAATAAAAGCCGTGCTGGATAAAAGCCACCCACCCTGCTAGAGGGCTCTTAGTCACTCGCAGGTCGAAGCGCTAAACGAATCCAGTTAATAAAGAAAAACCCCACCTTAAAGAAAAAAAACAAAATCAAAAACCTATCTGAAGAGTATTCCCCTCGAGGCTTCATTTTCCATCGCAAAAATAACGTACTGTAAAAGACTGATTAGTCAACTGATAATTGAGTTCTTAAATGTCAAAAACAATATAGGATGAATATTCAGCAGATCATGCCACTGAAACTTACCTGTTCAATCAACAATGACTAACAGTTTCTATCCCCATTGTTCTTTTCCAGAAATTATGTTAATTTGACTTTTCTGAGGTGACGAACAAGGCTCTCTTAAAACACACCGTCTTGCAGGTGTAACGGGCTGCTTAACGTGTAACGGGCTGCTTAAAAGAAAACCGTTTGGAAGTCGTGCCTGACTTCTATCCCTCTGCATTAGCTTCACCTCGCAGTTCAGGTAGAGGGCCAATTGAATCAAAACTGCGTCAAAGCAGACAGAGTTAATACGTCGCCTTCCGAGAAGGAGAAAACAGAGAACGTCGACTGAAAAGACCGCGACGTTTCCGTGCTGCTTGAGGTCAAACGCAGCCCAAGGGTCAAGGTCACAACACATTTCAGACGTCATTTAATTTAACAGGGGAAAACAGAGGCTACATTTAATTAAGGGCTCTATCTGTGGTTTTTAAAGGGACGCGGAGTGTTACCGGAGCAGCCCAAACAGCTGGCTGCTCTCTCTCCACGTCGGTACCGTTTCTACTCACCAAAACGGTCCGAAATCTCCCCGAATACCCGTTCTTGTAGCCGGAGCGGGTGCCCTTCACAGAGGGAAAAGCGGGAGCCTCTGTCGCCGTTTCCCCACTTCTTGTACACAGGCAGAGCCTTCTCCCCCCTCATCCTCCCGCCGCCCGAGGGCTCTCCGAGGCAGGCTGGGGCCGCCGGGCAGATGGCACCCCGCATCTCGCCCCTCGAGGCACTCCCAGCTCCCGGCTCTGCCCATCTGCAGAGGTGACAGTGCCAAAAAGGTGGGGACGGTTCGGAAGGAGCCTTGCACAGCACCGCAGAGACGAAGCAGCGGCTGCCTGCAGGGAGGAGGAGCGCACCTACCTCCCGGGCCAGGAGACGGGCAGGCGATGATCGCGTTCGAGTGGATGCAAAGGCCGTGAGGAAGAGGCAGCGACGCTTGGAGCGACACCGCGGGGAAGACCCGAGGGAAAGGAAATTAAACCAGGAGAGGGCGTTTCATACGCCGTCAGGAAACGGACCGATGCATCTCAGCTGGCGCCCCCGAGGTGACGCGCCTGGGCTTGGCCGCTGCCGCGGTGCTCTGCCGCGGGTGCCACGGGACCCCCGGTCCAACGGAGAGGTTCAGCGGAATGGCCGAGAGCTCAACAGCTCCCAGGAAGAACCACAGCGGTATTTCCCCATCAAAATACTCCTGATTTGCTGTAGAAACCCTGACGTTTCCGTGAAAAACATCCTTGTTTTCCAGCCAGCTCTCATTAGAGACCGCAAGTATTTAAATCACTTGAAATTAGTGTGGACAAAGTCCTCAGTGGTACAGAAACACTTTGGCATTCTCCAGAGATAATCAGGCGACGGGCTGAACCTCCCCCTCGCCGTTTACCTCTGCTGTTCCGCTTTATGTCATTCCACTGTTCCAAATCTGAATATATTTACCCTTCATCTCACCCTCTTCAGGTTTTCTGCGCCATTTAGCTTCAAAGAACTTACCT
>NW_009212959.1:1380-2829 GCF_000690835.1 Fulmarus glacialis | reverse complement strand
GAGCCTTGCGGTCGTGCCATAGGGCACCGTTAAATAAAACCACCTTCTCTGTCGTCACAACCGCGATGGAAGGGCTCGGGAGGAAAACAAACGGCGAGCACCGAATCTCCAAAGGCTTCTGCAAAGCAAGGGCCGATACATCACAGCCAGGAACGCAACGCCTGGGCGTCTGTCTGGGGCCGTTGGTCGTGCCGAGCCCCCGCAGGGGCTCGCTGCTGCTGGGGACGACTCGCACCGCTCTCGGCGGCCGCCGGCAGAAACCCGGCACCCGGACCCCGCTCCGGCCCAGCGAACGACCGCACGTTTAAAGACTGAAGGATTACATCTTCCTAAGCGTGTTTTTAATTAACGCGCAAACGTGTCATCCTAGAAGGGAGCTCGGAAGCCTGGCTCTCAGTTACCCAAAACCAGATTTATGGGCTCCATGTGAAGTGGTTAGCAAAGACATTTAAAAACAATTAGGCTCTCGGAGAGGCAGATTCAAGCAGCCCAGACTGCTCTCATTATGCTGGAGAATGGGAAAATAAAGCCATTAGGCTCACCAGACAACTAGGTTATTTGTACTATTTTTTTTAATGATTAGTTTCTTTAATAACGCCTTCTGCCTGCAGTGGGAGAAACTCTCCGGCGCGCTCTCGCGCACCGAGTTACTGACGGATGACGCTCCCATGTGACCAACCAAACCCGATTTTAATGTTTCATGATGCTATTGAAATGAATAAAAAGGCAATTATCGTTTTCCTCCAGCGAAGCCTCAGATGCTGCCGAGCGCGAAGGGCTGTGGGTCCCTTTGTCGAGGACCATGACGCTCGACTTGTCCCCCGCAGCTGAGCCCCGCGCAGGCTCCCTCGTACCCTGCGCCGCACGGGCGGGAGGTGAGAAAGCCCCGGAGCCAGCCCGGCTGGGAGGGAGCGGGAGAGCACCTCTCCCTCTCCCTCTCCCTCTCCTTGCGCTCTCCCGTCGCCTCCCCTCAGCAAACCAGGACTTGATTTGCAGCGCGCAACGCACCGCAAAACGGTTGTTCCTTTGCAAGGAAGAGTGTTCTTCAAAGAAGAAGATTTTCATATACACGAGCCAGCTGCCAAAACGTCAGCCTTTTAGGAAAAAAAGAAAACTAGAAGTTTTGAGCATTTTTTCCCCCCTCAGGTCTCACTAGCCCTCACCTAAGTCACTCGGGTATGTTCAAGGCTGACCCCCCCGCACGATGCACTCGGAAGGCTCAGGAGAGAAGAACGTCTCGCAGCTGGAGCTGCATCTGGTCGGGGCGCTCCCCATCCCTCCCAGACTGCTTCTCCTCCTGGACCCCGACCTTGGCCCGCAAGCGCCTGTCAGAGCCTGACGGGACACCGCTAGCGGTCTTTATTGACTCCTCTACGGTACAGATTGATTTCAGGAGCCATTACTGCGTACGATATATCAAAGACCTCCTTAGCAGCTTGCTCTGATGGG
>NW_009212959.1:688-1264 GCF_000690835.1 Fulmarus glacialis | reverse complement strand
GTTGAAACAGCTGCTATTCCAACTGAGAGAAGGCAGAAATTCAGGGGAATTTCTTTTGCTCTTTGCAGGTTTGCCATCTCGTACAAAATTCTGCATATTGTCACAGATATCGCCCTGTCGCTCACGTAGTTCAGCATGTCTTGGGGGGGGGCGAGGAAAAAAAAAAAAGAGAGGGACTTTTTTCTTCCGTGCCAGGATGAGGGAAGGTGACCTCTCCCACACGCACCGAGTTAATCACCGTCATGCCTTTCCCTTGCTGCCCGGACCGGTATCCGTAATTAGACTAACATATTTTTCACGAGCACAACGGGAGAGAGTTTTGGAGGAATAGAGCTCCGACGGGGAAAAATTAACCGCCTTACTTGCGCCGAGATATGACGGTTGTTTATTCCTCCTGGTGGCACAGTAATTCTCAGCAGAACTGCCCGCAGAACAGGAGTAATATATGGTGCAAGCAAAGGGCGGGGGATCTGGCCCACAGACACCAGCTATTAAGTTAATTCCTTTCCCATCCTTACCCGGGCTCCAAAACGACAGCCAGATATTTTACCAGGCGTCCGTCCAGGCAGCGGTGGC
>NW_009212959.1:0-515 GCF_000690835.1 Fulmarus glacialis | reverse complement strand
GCCACCCAAAAAAACGGAAACCGACTGTCTCTCTCGACAGCGCCACGGCCGCTTCCACGGCTCTCCCCGGCAAAGGGACCGGCCGTTCTGCAGACCCTCGCACGTGCGCCGCCTGCTCCTTGCGCTATTTTGGAGCGAAACTGCCTAAAAACAACCGGGCGGCCATCACCCGTTACTAAGGAGTTCCTACGCTCGTCCCTGAAACATATTTCAATTACCAAGGCGATCGAAATTTTAATTAGCGACACCACGGAAGCGTTTGACTCAGTCGGCTGTGTAAAAAACACACAAACAACCCCAAAATGAAACGCTTCAGCGCTCCAAAAGGTAGGGCCTTAAAAATTTCTGCCCTTTCCTGGCTTTTTAAAAAGCCTGCTCAAGACACGCTGGTTTCTGAGCCCAGCAGCAAAGAGCAGCTCCATCTCTAACGACTTTGATTTTCCCTCGTGCAAAGCCGAGCACGGGGGCTAGAGCTCCGGGCTCGCGCAGCCCCGGGCTCCGGGACCGGGCGGTAG
>NW_009212958.1:3214-3725 GCF_000690835.1 Fulmarus glacialis | reverse complement strand
GCGAGGGGCTGTGAGGATGGGTCTGCCCTTTTGCAAGGTCTTCTGCATCTCGGGTTTCTCCAATCTGGGTACCCTTGAAGCCAGGCTGGCCTCTAGCACCTGGCTGCATCGCTCAGGGCTCGGGCTACCAGCCCGCAACCAGGATGAGCCCACTCCCCATCTGCTCCCTTCCCTCTCCCCGATCCGGTTACAATAGCCCATTCAAAACCGTCCGAGGGCATGGAAGAGGGGAGGGGGGAAAGAGCCAGCAAACCCCCTATAGGTGGGGAAAACACCCACAAAAGGGGGTGAAAGCACTCCGTCCCCTCGCTGCCATGCTTGCAGTGATGGAGCAAAATGCATCCCTGCTCGGGGGATGAAATCCCTCCGGCGGGGGGGCTTGAGACGGAGCTGGTGCTGCCTCCCTGTGCCATACCATTTGCTCCGTGCTGGGAAAGCTGGCTGGAGCCTTTGCAGGGGTTTGGGGACCAAAAGAGCAAGATGTCCCCAGCCCACCACGGGCCCACCCGCG
>NW_009212958.1:0-3119 GCF_000690835.1 Fulmarus glacialis | reverse complement strand
CCCGGCAGCATCAGCAGACGTGGGTCGGGGGGAGCAGGGGGCTGTTGGAGCTGTGCAAAGTGCAGGGCCTGGGTGGGGATTTATCTCCCGGCTCCTGGCAGAACAAGGAGTCCCTGTCTGCCGCGGGCAGCGCAGAGCCGGGACGGGCGGCTCAGCCGAAGACACCATTTATTTTTCTGTAAGCAGCTCGGATCTGCTCTCCCGGGTGTGAGCTGGGGACGATGTCCATGCCCGGGCTGGTGGACCAGGGCTTGGGCAAGTCGAGCCTCCTGCCCCAGCCTTGCCAGCTCTGCCTGCACGGGTGGATGCTCTGACCCAGTTATTGGCTCTTTGCTATTGCAAACTCCAGCCAGGCATGAAAACCAGAGCTGGGGCTGCCTTGACAGAGACACGGGAGCTTTTGGGTTTGCTTTTCCATGCAGGGATGGAGTGAGGTCAGCCCTATAGCTGGAGGCAGAGCCAGTCCTCCCCAGCCCTTTCCCCTCCCGGTGCGGTACAAAATCACCCAGGGCATCCCGGTGCCGACCTGCCCAGAGCTGCTCTGAGTTGCTGCCGCTTATTTCAACTCCCTGATTTCTCCTTTTCATGGTTCATTTTCCTTCCCTTCATCCGGGAGACAGGACAAGAAGCTTCCTTGATTTTTTTCCATGGTGTTTGTAACAGCAAATCTTGCACCTGCAGCTGCTTAATGGGGATGGTGTGAAAGCAACGGGGTTTACTTGTTGCTGCACCTCCAGGCTGCCCGGCATCCCCTCCCCAGCGGGGTTGAAGGCAAAATCCGGGGTCAGCAGCCAAATTATCCGTGCTTTGTTTGTGCAACGATGGGCAGCAGCCCCCAAGGTGGCACAACCCCGCTGCCGGGGCAGAGAAGCCCGGGATGCCTCCCTTCGTGACGTGGGTTATGCAGAAAAAAAAAGCAAATATTTTCTGCTTTGTGCCCCAATGTTTTATTCCCAGCCTGGATACGGGGAGTAGTGCTCGTGAAATAAGGCAGCCCCTTGCTCCCGTGGGTGCTTAGGGAGCAGAGGTGCTGCTCAGAGCTTTTGGGTCCAGGTGGCAGCCCCCCAAAAGGCACTTTGCTCCCCTAACTGCTCCGACAGCTCGGAGAGGGACCACGGTAGGCATTTGGCTTTGTGGTCGGGTCCAAGAGCAGCTTTGTACAGCACGACAGAGCTCTGGGGTGGAGGAGACCCCGCTGTTACATTCAGCGAGGAGGGAGTGAGATTATATCCCCCCTCTAGGGAGAAAAATTCTCATTTTCCAGTGCCTACGGGGAAATGTGAAAGAAAGGGTATGCATTTCTCCCCCTCCCTGCTGCACTTGCACAGACGCAGCTTCCAGCATCCTCCAGGCCGGCCAAGAGCCTCTTCCCCTGCCTCCCCTCCAGATCAAAGCCGAGGTCTGCCTGCGCTGCGTTCATCCCAGGCCGGGCTTTAATACGAATAAGATCATTACCAGGGGCATGTGTGCCACGACTTCCCTGCTCCATTGCTGCACCTTCCTTATTTACTTTGAGTTATTTAGGGGGAAAAAGAAGTAAAACAAGGGCCGAGCCCTCCCCCATCACCCCTGCCGCCTAATTAGTGTTACAGCAAAACCGCTAATATCATCGCTGGAACAGGAACTCCTCCAGCCGCTGGCCTGGGAAACAAAAGGGATTTTTTTTTTCCCCCCCATGGCTTTATTGTTGTGGGAATACCCAGCGCCCCGGCTCAAAGCCCTGTCAGGCAGATGTTGTCGGTCTGTGTAAGCCCCGGCTCCTGAAATCCCATCCCTCTTGCTCCCAGGCTTCCCTACTTTTCCCTTCCTCTGCCCACGATGGGGTTTGCCCCTGCTTGGCAGGACGAGGATGCGGCTCCTTCCCCCTGCACCCATCCCCGCCGGCTGCTGGTCCTCAGTAGCCTGAATCGGAGCAGACACCAAAGGAAATCTCCGGGGATGAGGTGATGGGGAGGGTTGCTTTCCCTGCTAGAGGCTTGTTTTGCTGCTGAAAAAGCTGCATTATTTTACTTGAGGTAAGTAACACCCGAGAGCTTTCCTGCAGCAAAAGCTCTGGCTGCACCAAACCCAGCAGGTCCAGCCCCGGGAGGGTGCCGGCGGCCCAGTGCGGGGAGTTATTTCGTGATAAAATTAAAAATTTTCACCCTGTTTTCACCCCGAGACGGCTCACAGGCACCGCTGAGCAATTTCCCAGCTTTTTCAGCTCAAGCCTAAGCTTTGAAATGGCAGCGCCGTCCGTGCGCTGGGACACCGGGTAAAAATAACGCTGGGGAGATGAAAGGGGATTTGCCATTTTTAGTTTAACTGCTGGAAGTTCTGCTTTTTGGCATGTCGTCAGGGCATTGCAAGGGGGGGCAGTTCCTGTTATTCCCCCCAGCGCGGGCTGTTGGCTTCGGCGCGGTGCAGGCATCGTGCGTGTGGAGCTGCCTTAGCAAAAGAGAGTGGTTTTGCCAGATGGGAAACGTGTTGTTTTGCAGCCTACGTTAAATAATTTCTAATCTATAATCTGTTAACAACTAAGAGCTCTGTGGTATAGGGTAAGGCGATGCTCCGGGTGTTGCGTCAGGAACCGCCCGGGTGCTGCTCTGCTGAGCATCACTAATATATTGCAGCACGCCTGTGGGCTGCAAAAACCTGCTCTGAGGCTTCTCTCTTCTTATCAAATTGAGCAAATCCGCTCTTTTTCCAGTGGTTGGGTATCAGGATGGCGGCCGGGAAAATTTACCTTCAGATCCGACTGGATTATGGTTCTACAGCCTGAGTTTTCCTCTAATGTCCATGCTTTTTGTCACAATAAATGTACCCACAGATGCTCTTGCTGTCCATAGAACTGCCTAATAGATATTTATTTGTTGAAAAAGGAATTAGTCCATGACTTTAATCCCGTTGAGCTTCTAGCTTTGCTGCTGTACAGCGGTGAGGAGTTCCCCAGGTTAGCGCTCAGCTCTGTTCGGGGGACAAAAGTGAAATCATTCTCTTTCCGCGGGCTGGCTCCCCCTGCTTAGTATTTCCTCTGCAGCTCTTCTGGCCCCTCTGAACCCCATCGCCCAAGGGTTTCTCCTCCTTTTCCTCCCTGCTCCTGCATTTCTGCACTCAGCTTCGCTGCAGGAAGGAGCAGC
>NW_009212957.1:36027-36617 GCF_000690835.1 Fulmarus glacialis | reverse complement strand
GGAAGGACACACACCACTCCAGACAAAGCTCCCAGCCAAAATTGCCACCTCTCTCCCCTTTTCCCCCGTTTGCAGCCCGAGGTCGCCCAGGCGGAGCTGCCCCGTGGTCCTAGAAGGGGGAGAGTGACTCCGGGAAGGGCTTGGGGTAAGGGGAGGAAGGGGGTTGAGCTGCTCCCTTCTGCTGCTCGACAGCCTGACACCTCTCCTCCCGGCCAGCAGCTCCCTGAGCAGTGACCCGAGAGAGATAGGACGGGGCTCCTGACACCCTCCAGCTGAAAAAAGAGGTTTTTCAAGCAAAGACACCAGCAGACCATTACATAAGAGGAGAAAAATTCTGCAGCTCCCCGGACCAAAGGAGAGCAGCAGAGAAATGCATGCATTTGCAGCAGGAGAGCTGCCCACCAACTCTCCAGGCAGCAAGCTCTGCTCCTCCGGGAGCTTCAGCCAGGACTGCTTGGGACAGCAGATCCAGCCCTAGTAGACCTGACAGCCCCTTGCAGGCAAGGCAGGAGGAAAGACAGGCTTGCTTTGCAGGAGCTTTATACTTAACTCATAAGTCTAAATCACAGAAGTGTAATTAAAGAACAAAA
>NW_009212957.1:25419-35997 GCF_000690835.1 Fulmarus glacialis | reverse complement strand
CCTGCTGTATTTTAGCTGTCAAGCAGAAATTGATTTATTTTGGGATGGGACAAAGGACGTTGTGCAAAGCCTGAGAGAGCAAGGTTCTTCCATAATAAACCCTTACCGAAACAGAAGGAGGGAGAGTGGAAACTGGGGAGTTCGAGACTGTCAGCAGACTCTGCCTGATCCAGGACTAGACAAAGAGTGGGCTATGCTCAGCTTAAAGTAATTATCGGTGTTTTGGAGAAAACCAGCATATTCAGCAATCCCTTGCATGCGGGCACCCCCCCACACACACACTTCTGTGTGGATTAACAGGACGTACAGAGCAGGAGCCCATCTTTGAGGACTTTGGAGGGCTTCTGTTAGGTCTCAGAGACAGTGATTCAGATTGGGAGCCTGAGGTCCTGCAGAAGTGTGGAAACGTGAAATTCTTCCAAGGGATGCAACAGAGATGCTGGGAGCGTTGGATTTGAAACCTAGCTGAAAGCAGTGGCTAAGATTCACAAGTGCCTTGGTAAAAGTGGCTTAATTTTTAGGTATTTGAATGGGTGCTGCAAACACATCACGCCTTTCAAATTTGAGCTGTTTTTATTTAGTGGCCTAGATAATGCTGATCTGGAGACGCTTGCAAATGCGGGCTGGAATTGTTACAGGCAACAAGAAGGAGAGGTAGAAGGTGGGAAATTCTGTAGAAAAGACCCTATCAGCCTCCTATTTGCTCATCTTAAAGCATTGCCCATGATGGAAATCTGCCTCAACAACCCCAGGAAATGCTAAGCTCCATTGGTACAAATTACAGCTCTTTGTCTATTTTATGATGCACTTATGCCGATGGTTGAGTGCTCCCAGTGAATAAAGTCTAAATGCAAACGCTTTATTGAGCCTTTGTACTTACATACACAAGTAAGACCTTGAGTGGGAAGTCAGAACCTGATTCCTCATTTCTACACACGCAGGCTTATAATAGCCTTTGACAGAGTATGTCACCATATCTAAGCTGTGGGTGCTGCTGGCAGAGATACCTTAGCACTGTGGGCTTCAGCACAGGCTGCAGAAGCTCTGCCTGGAGCCTTTGGTACTCATTGCTCCTGTGGCTTATATGGTGTTGGTACCTGGTCTGGCAGGGAGAAAGCTGCAATCACTTCTCTGGATGCCATGGCCTTGCCCAGTAAACCCTCCACAGAGCTGATCATTGCTCAGGAGGTTGGCCAGATCTTCCTGTTGGCCACAGGAAGAGTTCAGGAACACGGTACAAGCATCTGGACCACCCTAGGAGGAGCAGGTCCCTCTAGTGCCTAAATAAGATATGGCAAAGGATGTTTT
The DNA here is from genome assembly GCF_000690835.1 of Fulmarus glacialis. NCBI lineage: Eukaryota > Metazoa > Chordata > Aves > Procellariiformes > Procellariidae > Fulmarus > Fulmarus glacialis. The sequence goes on along the minus strand of NW_009212957.1, from coordinate 34,689 downwards.
TTTCTGCAGCTTCTTCTGGTCTTGGACAACTCCTGTCTGCCAGGATGCTGCAGTGGAGCATTCAGGCACGGCATTGCTGAAGCACAGACCATGCAAAGAGAGGGCAAAGAACTATGTGCAATGAAAGGTGTGACTGAGCACACACTGCTTCCTTCCTGAGCAGCAAAATAAAGCAATATTGCCAAAGGGCACTGGCAGTTGGTCTTGCCTGGCCCTTGGAGTACACAATAACAAAGTGTGATCCGGCATTAGTGCCCCCGCAGGTAACGGGGATGATAAAGTGACCAATGCATTACGTTGGTCAGCTCAAATGGCAAAATCCATGGAGAATCTAAAAAGTCAGTTTGAAGTACGTCTCAGAAACAAGCAGGGCATCAGCACCTTTCCTGAGAACAGTGTTGGGATATGCTGATATTTATATCCTCCTTGGTGTCATCCAATGAATCCTCTTTAAAGAGGAATAACCGACATCTCAGGGATGTTAGCTGGGGGAACTGAATGATGGTTTACAGAGTCTGGAGCCCAGAGAAATAACAAACCACAGGGAGATTCAAAACACTCAGAAATATTTGAAACAAGATTCAGCTTGGAAATCTGGGGAAAATAATTGGAGTTGCCTACTCCCAGAAACAAGACAACTTTGGAACAAATGACTCGGCACAAAAAATACAGGATTACAGCACAGGGCAAAGTAGACATGGTTTTGGAAAAAACATTGCATAGCAGAAAGTCAAAGTAATACAAATTTACTTGCAGAGATATCCTAAAGCAGGGAGGGAACAGTCCCTCTGTGTTACTCTGATGTGGCTGCACTGGGGGACTGTGTTCAGCTCGGGGGGTTACTGAGACACAGGAAACTTGTCGATAGTTTAAATAAGAATTATCAACGGGCTCGAGGGATTGGCATAGGTGCATTGATTAGGTACTGAAGAAGGTACCTGAAGAGTTGGGTGCGCGAGAGCCAGATTGCCATACGTTGATTCACAAGCAAGTGAAGCTACAAACAGTCCTATTGACATAGCGATTTTAAGTTATTATGGTTTTAATAGCTGGGTGGATGTAGTAAAAATTAATGGTACAAAAAGACATTAAATAGTGAAAAATCAGAGGAATAATTTAGGATAGCCACAGAGATTGTGTATATAAGAGTAAATAAAACAGACTTCAGACCAACTAGCAGTTCATATTCATACGCTTATATGATTTTCAACCTCAAACTGGGAAAGAATATGAGAATATCATACAGAGTTTAGTTTTAGAAATGTGGATTTTAAGAGAAAATCCCTTAGTAATTCTCATTTAATTTCTGAATTTCCTCGAACTGCAGGGCCAGCACCACACAGGAGCCAGGCAGGGAGGGCAGGGGTGGAAAGGGGGAGACAGAAGGGTCTGTGCATAGTACCGGGGGATGAGAGCTCTGGAGAAAGGATGTAAGAGCTGGGGTGACCCTTTGCGAAAAAAAAACCAAACTGTGATTACTGTGGTTGAATTTGCTGTTTTGTTTTTGTGCTATGTGGTGGTTTTGAAAATATTGGAGAAAACCCTGCCAGCTGCAGAAATGGAGGGTATGAAACACTTTTAGGGAGGATATCAGGTCCTGTAGGACCAGAAACCTGCACCCACTGACTTCGGAGATTTTAAACAGAAACACCTGAGACTGATGAAAAGCACGGACAGTCAGGCTGATAGTAAAGACACAGGAGGCTGTAGTGGTAATAACAAAAAGATTAGATGCTGAAGAGCCTTTGAAATTCTTGTATGGGAGGAAGCAAGTATCAGATCCTTTATGTATTGACATATTTTCAAATGTCAGCTTTATTATAAAAACTGGGGGGTTGGACTAGATGACCTTTAAAGGTCCCTTCCAATCCAAACTATTCTATGATTCCATGATTCTAAAAGTTTTATTCCCCCAATTAGGCATTATTTCCTTAAGTAGCTACAGGGCAGTTGGTGAAGTTGCTAAAATACTGCTCACATAAGTAAAGATTGCCAAGCCAGGGTTTTCAAAGGATTCACATTTGTTGAATAAAATTGGTCAATACTTTCACATATAAAAAACAGATTTTGAAAAATATTGGGCATAAACTCACTGTTTTATTTTACATTTAGTGGATTGTTTTGTCTCTCCTGCAACAAACAAGTTCTTTTAGTTTTGAAAAGCAAAAACTGTCAATTCAAAAATCAAGCTTTTGGGAAGAGATTTAAAATACTTTTTTTTTCTGATTAATTCTGCAAATCTTCTTAAATTTCAGTTTTTCACCAAAAATTGGAAGCTTTCTTGGAAATGTATTAGAAAGAAATAAACAGGTTTTGCTCCTGTTTAGGTTTTTTTTTTTAGTTGCAAAAATATACTTGCCATTTTCTAAGCAACTATAGCTAATTCACACTGTTACCTGATAAAAGCCTCCGGTGTTAACAAGGAGCTGCGAGATCTGTGACAAGTAAGAGCACCATAAAATGCATAATGCTAATGTATTATACTTCTTGAGAGGACTGAAAAATCAAATGCTGAAAGAAGACAGCTTGCAAAGATAGCTGGAAGCAGCAAGTAGTTAAGTAATACGTTTTGTGTGGGTGGGGAGGTTAAGTTGCGATTTTGTTTTCTTTTGTGAGAGAGAAAATATTGATTCAGCTGGAGAAAATGGAAATGACTGAGGAAGCTACCTCAGATGAGTGAAAAAATCAAATACACTCCCACATGTGTTTCTCCTTATCACTTCTGCAAAAATTAAAACCCATCTTTTCAGTTCTTGTTACTGTGCTTCCTACTATCATAAAAAGCTAACAATGAATATTCATTTCTTCCGTCACCATATGTCTTTATTTTCATGTCCCTGTCTATTTGGAAAAGTACTTTGAAAACAAAGGTGTCTGCTACAACCCATCTCTAGATGGAGATCTGTGGAACTGTAAATTATACCTGCTATCCACTTCCTCCTTAAGGGCTTTATAGAGAGACCGTATCTATCCTGCGGGGTTTCAAGCTGGCCAGTGCAATGTATTCTTAGTGCTACAGATCCAAAGGAAGATGGAAATACACTCTAAGCACAGGGATCCCAGTAAGAAAATAGAATCACAGACTCATAGAATTGTTTAGGTTGGAAGGGACCTTTAAAGGTCATCTAGTCCAACCCCCCTGCAATAAGCAGGGACATCTTCAACTAGATCAGGTTGCTCAGAGCCCCGTCCAACCTGACCTTGAATGTTTCCAGGGATGGGGCATCTACCGCCTTTCTGGGCAATCTGTGCCAGGGTTTCACCACCCTCATCATAAAAAATTTCTTCCTTATATATAATGTAAATCTACGCTCTTATAGTTTAAAACCATTCCCCCTTGGCTTGTCACAACAGGCCCTGCTAAAAAGTCTGTCCCCATCTTTCTTATAAGCCCCCTTTAAGTACTGAAAGGCCTCAATAAGGTCTCCCCACAGCTTTCTCTTCTCCAGGCTGGACAACCCCAACTCCCTCAGCCTTTCTTCATAGGAGAGGTGCTCCATCTCCTTGATCATTTCTGTGGCCACTCCAACAGGTCCATGTCTTTCTTGTGCTGAGGGCTCCAGAGCTGCAGGTGGGGTCTCACCAGAGCAGAGCAGAGGGGCAGAATCACCTTCCTTGACCTGCTGGCCACGCTTCTTTTGATGCAGCCCAGGATATGATTGGCTATAGATATATGGTATTAATCCTTGGACTGACAACATCTTGGATACTTGCCTTGCATTATTTCACCTCCTCATTGAGGATGGAGGGTAGTATAGTTATTTAGCCCAAATCAGAGGGTGGTGCTATATGGCAGTGTTATTTTCTGTTTACAAAGCTGGGTTCAGAATGAAAAGGCAATACTATAGGTCTTGTAGAAGAGACCACCTTCATAAAACGTCCTCCTAAAAGACTTCCTGCTTCTCCTTGGTTAGCTCTGCTAATTTTGTCAGCCTTAGTCTGCCTTTTCGGAGATGGCCTGAGATGGCCTTTGCTGTGCGTCCTGTGAGGACAGGGCAGTAAGATAAGCTGATACAGAAACTGATGGGAAGGAGCAAAGTGCAGTCCGCTTCAGGACTTTATTTCTTTAGACTGACATGAAATCAAGAGATATGCAACAAACCTCATCTGGTGGTGGTGTTGGTTGCTTAATGACATAAAGGGCATGGTGGTTTCCACAAGAGGTAAAAAGGAGGATGAAAACTAAGGAATTTATTACCTAGGAAAACAGTCTCAAGATAAAGTACTTTATAATTCCTAAAAGCTGCATTACCTTAAGATATTTGTAATAGAGGACCTCCAGAACATGTTTCATGAAGAGCAAACCTACATGATCATGAGTCCATGCAAAATGTCTCAGTTCAGCTTTTGTCTTTCTGTCTTTTAAACAGTAATGCAAAATTTAAAAAAAAATGAAAACAAAAACCCAAAAAAACAAACCAAAACCAAACAAACCCAAAAACCTGGGACTGAGAGAGGCTGCAGGAGTGTGAAGCATTTGAACGCTAACTGGAGGGGGTCTGGTCCTGTTCCTGCCTCTGCCATGTTCCTATGGCATGCTACTCCAATGGCTTAGACCCAGCAGGGCTGTAAGTCTCCTGTCAACTTGGGATCATCAGGTCTACTTTGGTGAACAACTGAACATTTCCAGCCACAGTTGTGATGGGTGTTGAGCTGTGGATATGACTATCCTAGTAAACTAAGCAGTGCCAGGGCCCATTTTCTAGCCCTGGGGCCAGCTGGCACAGCTGGGCTGTGTCTATAACGTTGAAGTATCTCAGCCTCCAGAACAGGGTAGCTGCATCCAAACCGACAGCTCAGAACGGTCCCTGGCTGGTGCTGGATCCTGACCCACAGTCAGGATCGCGTTGGGAAAGTGCTAGTTGTTTTGGGCCAAAATCATTCCAGGCACCATTCTAAAAATTGAAGAGTATAGATGATTGCATTCCAGTGCTTGGGAATGTTCCCTGGCACCATTCAGTTTTCTGACAGAGGTAATTATAGGATGGGATTTGCCTAATCAAATATAGATGCCTACATCTGAGACAGTTGTCTGGGTCTACCCCAGACAATGTATAGTCAATGAAGATAAACACTTGGGCATAATTTCCCTCATCATATGAGATCTACTTATCATTAAGTGGATGTCTAATAACGGTCACATGGATTGCACCATAAAAGCTGTATTAGATAACACTGACTAGAAGAGTCGCCCAGAAAGACTAGGTCACTGCATTATGAACAACATAGATCAATATAGACAATCCAGAGTAATTATACTCCAAATGTAGGTATTGTAGTCAGTGGTAGAAGAAAAACTGCACAAAAATCTGTGGCAGAACAAAGATTCAGTCTTAAACTGGTAAACAATCCCTGAACCATCTTTTCCAATGTTTTATTAAACTTCTATCTTCTTACGCTTCCCCAGGTTTTATCTTCTGGCTGCTTTCACAAGATGTGACTAAGTCTGTGTATGTCTGAATATACGAGGACCTGATTCTGTTTGCAGGTCCCTTGGCAGCAGTGTAGGAGCAATCGTAACAATTTGCATTTATACACTTCCTTCCTCCTGATAGTCTCAGAGTGCTTTACAAATACTGATTGATTATGTTTCACATTACTCCTGTGGGATGGCTATAAAACAGAAAAATAGAAGCGTGGATTATGAATGACTGGAACTGAAAGATAGGCAAAGAGAAAAGAAAAGCATATTGTTAGAAAAGGGAAGGACGGTTATTTCTCCATAAAACCAGGAACTCAGTGATTTTGTCCCCATTTACACCAGCTGGAAATTCAATTTTCATGCCCCAAATTCCTGGCCAAGCATGAATTTAATTCAGGATGTATCTTGGCCTTAATGAAAACTCTGGATGCTCTTAACTTTTGACATAGTATATGCACTATATAGAGTAAAGGTGATTCTCATGTGTGGTATCAGGTTTTTGTTTTACTGGCCTAATTTAATGGACTTAATAGCAAGAAAGACTGCTTAGCCAATACCTGTGAGTGAACAATACAGATTCCCCTATTAGTAGAGACTATAGATTTATATAGGCCAAGTGGCTTCACAGGGAACGTGATCCAGTTTATCTGACTCAGTATCAAGTTCCTCCCAAAGAGGAGCTGAAATTCCCAACATGGTCAGTGAAGTTAGGCAGGGTGCTCTGGAGGTCTCCAAGGGGAGATCTTGCCCACCTAAATTTAATCACCTAAATTAGATAAAGTGGATCTTCCTTTCAAGGCCTTCGGGACATCTATCATCACTACTTGCCTGGGAACTTAGGTATTTACTGTAGGACTGCTCTGATAGAAGCTAAAAATACAGGTGTTGCTTAGAGAGTCAACCCAGGCAAACCGGATCCCTCCTAAGGAAAAAATATATTAGAAAAATCACATGCAAGTGTTGGGGTGGCAGTGAAAAGAAAAAAGCGTGTTCTTCAACAAAGACCCACCTCCCTGCCCTGTTTGCCAGCTTGGTCTCTGCAGAGGTTGCGGTCCCTTTCCTGACACACCACTGCTCATGTTGAGTGATTCACATGCTAAGCCCTGAGAATCCTCCTCCCCACTCCTCCTCGTCGTTGGCTACATAACCTTGTCTGGGAGCAACTCACTGAGTGATGTGTATTGCTGTGCACTGTTGCTCCACTCTCTGCATTATTTAAAATGCTGACAGCCTTTGTTGTTATCTGCAAATATTACCAACGGTGATTGCAAACTGCCTTCCAGAAATATGGGATAGCAACAGACCTAGCAACAGTCTATGCAGAACCCTACTAAGAGCATCCTCTCTCCACCGTGGTTTCCCATTGACAAACCCTTTTGCAGGTTTGTGAATTAGCCTGTTCTTAATTTCCTTAACATCGGCCTTATTGATGTTATCTGGAGCTAATTTTTTAATGAAAATGTTATGCAGCAAAAAGTCAAACACCATACAGAATTCTAAATAGATTACATCTTTGTTGTTACCTTAATTAGCCAGCCTTGGAAAATCATCAAATATTTAAATTATATTTGTTTTATGAGACATGTTTTCTGTAAAATTTTGGTGACTAGTATTAACTGATTGTATTCCCTATTACTTTTTATTAATTCTGTATTAATTTTGCCCTTTTTTCCTGTATCAGTTCTGTTATTGATGTTACACTGACTTTCTCAGGAGATCTGGTTCATCATTTGTTATTATTGACAGACATCAGCACATTTCCCACCCTTTGGAACATCCTCTGGATTCTGTTCTTTTGGAAAACGCTTTTCTAGAAACTCTCGGGCATGAAAGTTGCCCCAGCCTGCAAATTTTCCTGTGTTTCGATATGTGATTGTGTTGAGTAGCTGTGTCAAAAGCAGGGGTGTCATTTCAGACAACTTCTATGGGAGATGAGGAATACAGAGGAAAGGAGAGAGGTAGCAACTGCAGGAAAAATGCTCCAGTCCCAAATGAGCCTGGTAGCTTTGAAATATGAGAATGAGTACAGAGAGCTAGAACAGTAAGAAGATCGATAGGCAATTATGACCTGACATGAACTGCAAAATCCACGGAAAATTTAACGGTCACTTCTGTCCCAGCCCACCCCACTACACAAATGTTTCCCCACCCTGCTTCTTCCCCTCCCTTCTGCATGTGCATTTAGTGGTTCTCTAAAAGAGTCTACTTTAACCAGCGTCTTCTGCCTTTGATGGATCCTAGCCCCCGCCAAAGACCTCAAATTTCCAAGAGCTGTTATGTACGAGGACCTTCCTTCCTCTCCACATCCACTGTTGCAAGAATCTGGTACTATTCTTGGCCAGGAAAAAGGAAATCTGATGGTTTAGATCATCCCATGAGGGAACGGACACTGCTATACACCAAACTCATTAACATTTTCTTAGACTGGATCCTCTCGATCCTTCAGCAAGATGGGTATTTTAAGAACCTGCTTTTCTCCCTTACTCCTTAGAAGTCTTAAGAAGGTTTAAATATTTGATAGCATTTTTGTTTCCATTTTCAGCAAGGTCATGTGTAATCAAATCAGATGGCTAAAAAAGTGAATGCCAGAAACAAAGGAATAAAAATCAAAGTAGAAGAAAGATGGAAGAGGTTGTAGAGAGAACACTTAGATGAATTTAAATTGGATTCTCAGGTAATTTATGGAAAAATATCTCAGTGTTATTGTCAGGTGTCTGTGAACTCCTGGATGTCAGATGAGGTCACATAAGATAAGAAAAAGCAAATACAGCAGACTTTTTTAAAAAGTAAGAGGAGGAATAGAAGGCCAAAGGATACTGACCAGCCAGCCAACCAGGCATAACTGAACAATAACTATCTGAAAGTATGGAGGGAGAAATGAGCAGTAATGTGGTTTTGTCAAGGGAAAAAAAGTGTCAAAGGAATTGAATTTCTTTCTATGGCAGTCTTCAGGATAGGTAAGAAGCAGTAGTTAAATATTTGACTTTAGGATGTCTACTGACATTGTTTCATATTGTTATCTCACAAACAAACTGGAGAAAGATAATCCTGATAAAACCAAAGTAGGCTGAAAAACTAGTTAGAAATGACTGCCCGAAAGTAATTATGACTGGTTCATTTTCCAGATGGATGTACTGTGAAAAATTTCTCAAGACTCTTTCTTTGGTCAGATATTATCAAATATTTTGAGTTATGCCTTGGATGGTCATACAGGGAGCATATTACACTTGCAAATGGGATCAAATGGGGTGAGAGCTGAAAGGAGTGGAGACTGGAATAGAAATCAAAACAGGGTGGAAGAAATGCATGCAATTCAACTGAATGCATGTTTGTCCACTTAGATAATAATCACCTTAAGACAGGATATGGAATGTCTGGATTCAAAGGTATTTTTAAATAAAAGTGGGGTTTTACTGCAACACAATCTGGACATGTTTCAACAAAATCAGGCAGCTTCCAACATGGTCAAACATCATATCGCATGTGTCTGTAAGACATGTCACATAATCCTTCTGCTTACACTTTAAGGCCTGATATGGTTTAGTCCCAGTGTTGTTGCAGGTTATAAAGAGATGAACCAGTGTCGTGGTTTAATCCCAGCTGGCAACTAAGCACCACACAGCCACTCGCTCCCATCCTTTAATATGTTACACAGGTATCATTCCCTTAGTCTATGGACCGCCCCTGTGAAATGTCTGTGAAATGCCTGTAAAATATCTAAATGTCCACAAATATCCACTGAGTTCATTTAGTCCATGACTTTGGGCTCCACCTGGTATGGTGGTCACTCAGGACAGAAGAGGTGGTGCGTTGCGTGGAGTTAGTGGGCACCAAAGCCAGCTCAGGTC
>NW_009212957.1:24290-24983 GCF_000690835.1 Fulmarus glacialis | reverse complement strand
ATAACATTCTCCCCTCCTGGACCCTCTGGACCAGACCATCGGGTTTAACATTGCAATGAACTCCTCCCCTTGCGCCTGCTCTGGCTTGGACTTATCCACAGACTGCAGTCCCTTAGGGGTGTACCTCTCCAGGAGCCTTATCTTATGAGCCACAGTCTCTCCAGAGATATACCTGCTGTGGCATAGACTCATCCACAGCTGCAGTGGCCCTGAAGTGCACCTGTGGCCACCTTCTCCATGGGCCACAAAGCCTTCAGAGATATACCTGCTCCAGCGTGGCCTTACCCACAGCCACAGTCCCTTCAGAAGTACACCTGCTCCAAGATGGCCTTACCCATGGCTGCAGTCCCTCCAGGGGTGTATCTGCTCTGTCGTGGACTTATCCATGGCCACAAGCTTTGAGGTGCTCCAGCATGACCTCACGCACAGCAACAGATGCTTCGAGGTGTACCTTCTCCAGCATGGACTTATCGTTGGGCCACAGTCCCTTCAGAGGTGTACCTGCTATGACACAGTCATAACCACGGCCACAGACAGTTCGAGATGTACCTGCTCTGGCATGGGCTTATCCACGGCCACAGATGCTTCGGGGTGTCCTGCTCCCGCGTGGACACATCCACAGGTCACAGTCCCTTCGACTTGAGTTCCCACTGGAGTTCCAGCCTGCCCAGCACAGCAGCACAGAAACAGCCG
>NW_009212957.1:20106-23898 GCF_000690835.1 Fulmarus glacialis | reverse complement strand
AGAGTAAAAGTGAGAAAACTTGTGGGTTGAGATAAAGACAGTTTAATAGGGAAAGCAAAAGCTGTGCACGCAAGCAAAGCAAAACAAGGAATTCATTCACTGCTTCCCATCGACAGGCAGGTGTTCAGCCATCCCCAGGAAAGCAGGGCTCCATCACGCGTAACGGCTACTTAGGAAGACAAACGCCATCACTCCAAACATGCCCTCCTTCCTTCTTCTTCCCCCAGCATTATACGCTGAGTATGACATCATATGGTACGGAATATCCCTTTGGTCAGTTGGGGTCAGCTGTCCCAGCTGTGTCCCCCTCCCAGCTCCTTGTGCCCCCCAGCCTCCTCGCTGGTGGGGTGGGGTGAGAAGCAGAAAAGGCCTTGACTCTGTGTCAGCACTGCTCAGCACTAACGAAACATCCCTGTGCTGTTTCCAGCACAAATCCAAAATGTAGCTCCACACTAGCTACTATGAAGAAAACTAACTCTATCCCAGCCAAAACCAGCACAACTAGAAATATACTTGATTTGGCCAGTGTAAAGGGTCGTCCAGACTTGATGTTTTAATTCTGAGGACAAAACTCAAGGACCAGATGCTGTTTGGAAGATTCTATCTGAGTGCTGTGTCATGATAGCTGGTCTAGTCTGAGCTTTAATTTCTACCTATTGTCCAAAAAAGGCCACATTTGGTTCATTTGTTGAAGGGCTATTTCCGTCACTTATAAATCAGAAGCCATAAGGAGACAAAGGTAATTTGGGTGTTTATCTTCAGGCAATGTGACTGTTACCCTTCTCCCACCCCAAAGGGGACAAAAAGCATCACCGTCTCCATACTTCCCTCATGTTGCAGAAACCTCTATCATTGCGATAGTGCCCTTTTCTTCTCTCCCTTGCAAATTCACGTCTGTATGACAGCAAGTTTCAGGAATCAGTGCCCACTTCTGTCATACCATTTACCCAAGAAACAGCCGCAAAATACGTCAGACTTCACTATAAGCAGGTTCTACTGCAAGGCGTGAGATATCATACCTCAACAAACCATGAATTGATGCTTCAGTCAATATTTTTCCTCTGATGTTCTTTGCTGAATTTAATTACTGGGTTTGACTTCAAGATTCTGTCATCATCAGCATGAAAATGATCGCCTGAGTAACTTACTGCAGCAGAAACCTCATCATTTGGTATCAATGGCTTTTAATCCAATTGCAATAAAAGATAAACAAAACTTTTCAAAAGCAAATTTATCTCTGCTTAAATATTTCTGGTTCTATCTCCTATGAAGTCAAGTTGCCCAGATGAAATGCCAGTGGTAATGAAACCCTTGAGGTGCCTTTTCCACCTTTGCTGAGCTGATTCCAGTTACACACTGTCCCATGGTGAGGCACTATGAAGTAGAATTTCGGTAAACTAATTGCACAGGGCTCTGCTATAAGCTGACCTGATTGCCCTCTCTTTGCTGTGAATGGCTCCATCTTGCCAAAAGGAGAAAATTACGTTGTTTTTTAGGATTGCCATGCCAAGATCATTAAGTACTTTGCATATTAGGACCAACTTATTGAATATGATGTGATACTCTGAGACTATCACACTCCTTCCTCTTTCCAAGTATTTATGAGATTTCTCCCTAATCCTAAACCTTCTTCCCTCTGCAAAATTCTCAGTTCTTCATGCTTTACCTATTTACTTTCCTCTTTAGACAGTACTGCTCCCTTTTAAGAAAAATATTCCTTGCAGTATGCATATGCAAAGGCAAAGAACAAAGTGGACATGATGGTCTTTTTCAAATATATGGAAAGCAGATATAAAAGAAGAAAGAATTACTGTGTTTTGCATGTCCTTGCTAACTAGAATAACATGTAATAAACTTCAGCAAGCGGGTTGTTGGTATTGCACCAAAACCTTCTAACACAGAGAACAGGTAGGCACTAGCACTGACTGCCCAGAGAAGTGGTCCGATCTCCAACACTGGAAGGTTTTATAAGTCTGCTATGAATTTCCTAGAGTTCCCTGTCTTGAAGTTCCTCCTAACGGAGGAGTATGAGTGCAAAGCTCATCAGCTGTGGAGCAGATCATATTTCTCCAATCTCACCCTCCACAGGGATAAAAAAAATTAAAACCTGGATGGTACTTTTTTCATCTTCAGTGATCGGCAGATCTGGGACACACTTTTGCAAATATTAGATATTCTCTATCTATATGTATTTACATAAGAAAATACACAGAATAACCTCATTTAGGATCTTTATTTTTTTCATTTCAGTTTTGCTGAAGAAGTGTGAATGTCAAATTTCTTATTTTCTAAAGATGTAATTAACTTCCCCTCCCCCTGCATAGTAAGTGCCAAATAGCTTTCACATGGATCCAGGAATTTCATTGAAGTACAGAAACCAAGGTTTTTAAAAATCATTTGTATAAGTTAAATAAAATTATATGAAATGTCCTAGATGCTTAAGGAGGGTTGGAGAGCTTTTAACGACATGTTTTGCATCTAGGATGAAGTTAAACTACAATCTTTACAAATAAATTGAACAGATTGTTTCAGAACTCCACAAGATTTTACCATAGCAGTACAGTAGTAGATCTCATCCTTCCTGACGAGAATACAGAATTTTCCCACTTCTTTGATTCCCAGTTGATTTCTTTACTTTAAACATGCTAACACCTAAACAAGTTGACTATATCAGTAGTATAAACAGAAAATACTCTCCACTGAGACAGAACTTAGTGGCATTGGCATTAATTTAGCTCTTTAACAAATCCTGCTTCCTGCTACTTGCTCAGTGCTTTCACAGGTTAAATAGTTTCACATATTTATAACTTTGGTAAGAACCCTGAACTGCTTGAAATTGTTTTAATTTAAATGATTTATATAAATGGCAGTAACTATATATCTCAGTTCTAGCTTATTCTAAGCAGATTAATGGAGGTGTCAGAATTTAAAATTAAATATTAAGGACACTTATTATTGAAATAAAAACATAACTGAAAATCCCATCATTTCATCTGATATAATTGATGTTTAGCATTTTATTTTCTATCTGTTTTTCTTGTGATTTCAGTTTACACAGTGTATTTTTTATTGCAACATTGAAATAATATGCAATAAGAAGTCATGAAATTCATTTATGGGATGGCTTACAACTCACCTAACATTAGCTGTTTAAAAGTTATGTGCCTAGTCTCACCTAGTTATGTAGGTCCCTTAATAATCATCAAAAAGACATCTTCACCAGGAGATTCATCTTAGACTTATCTTAGAACTTTTTGTTAGATGGGGATGAAATAGCCTTTGGACATGACTGTCTGTCTCCAGGGACTATTGATGGCTCCCTGATGGTTAGTTCAGACCAGATACCCAACCTTCAGATAGCTGAAGTCAGTAAGATGAACATACTCTTAGAGACTATGAGGGTCACTGCGTTGTCAGCTACCGTCATTCATCCAGGTGGTCTACCAAAGACATCACTCCTTGCAACGGGGCTGAAAAACCCTGTCAGGAAGGGCACGGAAGCTTCCTTCTGGGCAGAAATTGTGGAATGTTTTAGCAAGTTTGTCCCACTTGTGTATTGATGTTAACATGGCTCTGAGGACAGATGCAATTACAAGTCTCAGAAAACACAAAGGACTGCATCTATCTACCATGAGATAATCCTGAAACAGCCTTATCACAACAGGCTGGCACTTTCCCTTGGTGCCCAGATCAATCTTCCCCCTGTGTCGTGGTTTAACCCCAGCCAGCAACTAAACACCACACAGCCGCTCGCTCACCCTTCCACCCACAGTGGGATGGGGGAGAGAATCG
>NW_009212957.1:0-20076 GCF_000690835.1 Fulmarus glacialis | reverse complement strand
TTGAGATAAGAACAGTTTAATAATTGAAATAAAATTAAAAAAAAAAAACAACCACAATTGTAATGAAAAAGAAAACAACAAAAGAGAGAAAGAGGAACAAAACCCAGGAAAAACAAGTGAATGCAACTGCTCACCACCTGCCAACTGATGCCCAGCCAGTCCCCGAGCAGTGATCGCTGCCCCCGGCCAATTCCCTCAGTTTATATACTGAGCATGACATCATATGGTATGGAATATCCCTTTGGCCAGCTTGGGTCAGCTGTCCTGGCTATGCTCCCTCCCATATTCTTGTGTACCTCCTCGCTTGCAGGGCACAAGAAGCTGAAAAGTCCTTGACTTAGTGTAAACACTGCATAGCAACAACTAAAACATCAGTGCGTTATCACATTATTCCCATGCTAAATCCAAAACACAGCACTATACCGGCTACTAGGAAGAAAATTAACTTTATCCCAGCCAAAACCAGGACATCCTGGAAGTGCATTTTTCACACGCCAACAGCTGGATGTTCAGGCATTCCCTGGCAGTACATGGGTTAAAGCCCAGGCTGCTGTCCAGGGAATATTAGGGCTCATCTCTAGATGAGCACTCCTCTGTGGAGGGTTTTTATCTTGGGTGTTTTTCTTTCAGTCATAAAGAAAGGAGGAGATCAAAAAATGTTAATGCAGTGCCATTCCCCCAAGAGAAGGTGGAGCAGCCTCAGGAACACCAGCGAAGGAGGAGAAAGGAACCAGCAGGAAGTCTGAAGGTTAATACCATGCCCTTGGCATTCTCTGCATAGGAAAGCTGCCAAGAGTTTCCTTTGTCATGCTGCTTTTTCTGGAGGCCTTTTGACTTCACTTAGTTGGTGAATGGAAAGCTGCACACAAAATGAATAATGTTTGTGAGACCAAATGTCACCACAGCATTCTTCTCGCATGATGGTCTTTCCTTCTCGGTGTATTTTCCTTTGGAAACACCCTTTTCACCCCATTTCAGATACTCCTACTTGCTTCCCTTTAGATCCATTCTCCAGACCCATGCCAGCATGGCCTGTTTATGATATCTTACCCACTGCAGAAGCTCTGAATTTTCTTTGTTATATACAGCAGCAAATAAAAACCACAACCAGCTCCTTTTTCCCTTCCTTTTTCTGTTCAGCAACATACAAGATTTCTTTTGGGGCTGAGGTTATTCTTACCACTCCATTCCATAAAACACATACTTATTGTTAAATAATATTAATCATAATAATAATAACAACAGCAATAACAGCAACAACAAGAGATGAGTGAATGCTCATCTGAGGAAACATATGTCAAGAGACAACATTGGATTTACTCAACCCACATCTACTAGCAGTGTGGACATAAATGAAGATACCTGTCATCCCCTTCTAGAAACTCGTGGCCATTGTACCTACACAAATATATATGTTTGATTCTGCCCACCCCCTTCTAAAGACCCCTTTAATGTTCATCTCTGCCAAGCTAATACGGGTGCCAGTAGTGTAATGCAGGGACAAATGTTTTCTCCTTGTTTCCTCCATGTGTCCCCCCCCCTTCACTGAAGTGAAGATGGTTTAACAGCACCAAGAACTTTATGGCTGGCAGGTAAACACCTCCTGGAAGAGACGGAGGGCTTTCTGTTCATCTGAAGCTCATGTGACAGTGATCCATAGCAATGCAGCTCCTCAAAAAAGACATACACTGATGGGAGCTAATGCCTTGCTGGAGCTGTTGGGCTGAACGGGCTTGTGATTGGCCTGTGGGATATCTCATTCCTTACTGTTCTTTATTCATTTAGTATAATGGAAATAAAGAAATCGAAACAGGAGGGTCTGACAGGATAATAGGCTTGTGATGCTCTGAAAATAAACATCTACCTCCATCTTGACATTTATTATCTATAAACTGCTTGGCTTCTTTTTGGCAGCTTTATTGTGTCAGGAAACCATTATCCTGTCACAGCACTGTATTGCACTGACATTATCTCTTAAGCAAATTTTGGTATTAAATTTACAGTTCTGTGAGTATTTCCAGCCTTACACTGCTGAAGGCTCAAAGCAAGGTAGGGCAGGTCTTTGAACACAGAGGTGATGGGACTGCACCAAGGTTCATGGGATGGACCAGCTCAGGTACCTGGTAAAGAAGAATGGATGCTGGTGGGAAAAGTCCCGGCAATTGGGTAGACAGGAGGCCTATTTCCTTCCTTGCGCTGGAGCAGGGCTTGCCACATGCACGAAGAGCATGGGACAAGCTGTCATCGCAGAATCACAGCCTCTCAGTGGATGCTAATAATTCTTTTTCTGTGCCTGGAGACAAAGCAAGAGAATAATCTGGTAATACCATGCCTCTTATGGGGCATTATCACCCTAAGCATGTGCCCAGTAATGAAATTTTAAAATAGAATGTAAACAAAACCCAGCGTTAATTTGCATCAATTTACTTTCGCATGAAGATAAAAGATTCTAAGACTGGCCAGATATGGTTACTGACAAAACATGAA
The DNA here is from genome assembly GCF_000690835.1 of Fulmarus glacialis. Lineage (NCBI taxonomy): Eukaryota > Metazoa > Chordata > Aves > Procellariiformes > Procellariidae > Fulmarus > Fulmarus glacialis. Next base: position 17,589 of record NW_009212957.1, on the reverse strand, counting down.
TGCAACATGAAAATGATGTTCATTCTGCCATAGTGTTTTGTAGTGTTTCCAAAGCCAAACAAAAAAAATCTTTTGAATGCACTTATTAAATTTTGGATCCAGTGAAAAGCCACTGTTTATAGTCTGCTAACACCTCAAGAAATACGTGCTTCCTGGAAGAAACTACAGAGACAGTTTCTCAATATCTCAAAGATGTATTGTTTTAGGGGAACTGGTAACTCATCTATCCAGAGACCCATAAGAACCATCCCTCTTGTTAGCCTAACTAATGATTTCTCACGTTGTAATAAAAAGAAATCCATGAAAAGCAGCGATCATAGCCTTCTGCAGCCAATTAATAAAATTCACAGACTTAGCTCCCAGGATAGAGAGCTGATAAAAGTCTTCCAATGCTGAGAGTCTGCAGCAGCATTTTGACCATCTAGTTCAATTTCACTTATAAAATGCACCATAGCTCCTGTACAGCAACTCCTACCTCCTTCATAATCTGATGTCTAGCTTTGCAAGGCTGTTCCCTCTCTAGTTTGACCATTTTTATTTATGCTTGACCTGCAGCCTAAGTTTCCTGCTTCTGTAATCCTTCATAATCCAAGCATAGACTCTTCCTGTGAGCCTTCACCCGGAGAATATAAGGCCTACCTTTGGGATTTCGATGCTCGTTAGAAGCAGAGGCAATATTTTTAGTTTTATTAAGAAGGCTTCACTTCCTACCGAGGGACTGAATTTCTGCCGTATGATGTGCAACCATGGTAAGGAGGTTATAGGTATTAATTTGGCAGCTTTACAGTCTCTTCTCTTTAGAGTTTCATGCTATTTCTTACTTGCAAAGATGGCAATCTTGCCATGCTTGCCTCCATCATTTCTAGTTTCCAATACCTCAGGTTTTGTTTGACCACCTCCAAATTGCTTATCTGTAGCTCCAGAAGGGGAAAGTTTGGCATTAAGGGCTTTGTGGTACTGCCTAGCTCTGACAAATATGCACAGTTCTTGATGGATATCAGATAACACTTACATATAGTCACCGTAACAGACATAAAAATCTGTCCTGTTTTTCAATGACAAGGTAAGCATTATCTAATTTCAATTTTTTCCTAATCTCCAATTCTAAGTGCATAACCTTTCTACACTACATCCCTGTCATTTCCTAAGTTTGGGACTGGAAGAGCTTGTGAATGTCAGATTCATGGAATTGCCTTGTTAAAAATAGCCGTTACTTACAAAAACATTCCTTTTTTTCAAGCTGTAGTGTCCTATTTTTAACAGCTTTCTTATTTTTAAGGCAGTATTCCTTCTATTTTCAGCCATCTTCCCTTCTGAAGCACATTAAGGAGTCATTCTTAGGTAGGAGTCAGATGTCAAAAAAAAAAAATCCCATGCCAAGGGAGAAAAATGTTCCAAAACATATTTCCGTGGTGAAGGTATAATACTACACGACCATGATGCTCAGGGGTGGTATACGCATTCACATATATTTAATCCACAGAAATCTCAAGCATCTTATTGAACTCAAAGTTTCAATGCCAGTGATTTTCTGACATTTTTTTTACTCCCCAGGCAATTATCTCATCACCATCCTCTATCTGCCAAGGAGCTACTGGAGTCAAGCAGCACATCTGTAATGATTAGGAATCAAATTGATTGCCATGTTAGCCTGCCACAAACATTTGCAAAAGCCCTCCTGTTACAAGACACTTTTATTTTGCACAATTCAGAGGTCAAATCTCAGTTGGTTTTTCTGGGCTCCCTCTGTGGTCCGTGGAGAGGCAAATGGCCCATGAGGGAACACAGTCCATCTTGTCTCAAAATCAGTGGGACAAATTTCCCTCCAGAGGTACCATTTTCCTCCCTGTGACTGGAAACAGCATCATGACATTGAGTGTAGCATGAGTCAAATCTCTTTGCAGGTTGCTTGACAGTATTGACTAGATTCCCACTGAGCGTAACGGCAATTTAAACGCTTTCATGAATCCACCTAAATGTGGGTGCCAACACGTAGATGTCTGAAGCTGGAGCTGAATCCCAGCCTCTACGACAAGCTCAGAGAAGAGGCCTGATTTTTAAAGAGCAAAGGTTGGGCGAGGCTAATCCTGCTCTGTACAGCAAACCCTGCCTGACTTGATATTTGGTCTTTTTCAGGCTAAGACTTTTTTCTTCAGTGGGCTGCTGAACATTATGCAATCCCTCATCATTTAATTGATTGTTCTTTGTCCAAATTAACAGATCATCTGCAATTACTTCCATCAGCCAAAATCCTCCAAGAGAGTTTACAGCAAATACCTTTGCCTCATTGAAACAAGTCAGAGTTTTGCCAGGGATTTCAATGGAGTCAGGATTTCACTTCTAAAATTTTTGGTGTTTTTGAATATGCTGAGGCAATCGGATTTTTTTTTTTTTCTTGGTAAACATCTATCTTCAAAAGAGGATTCTGAAAACTTCACTCTTGCTTTCTTAACTCAGAGCTGCCAAAAAAACTTTGACTGCCATCCAACACTGAAACACATTCCCTTTTCTTCCTCCTTAAATTTCCAGTGACATTAAAGATTATGGGCATTAAAAAAAAGCCTAATACATTATGCAAAACACAGCTGGTGGAGGAGGGTGTGGAATAAAGCAATTTAGCTTTGGCCACCAATCTCTGCTTTCTTCTAGATTTTTTGGCATGACAGTGGCATTGACACCAAGTCTCACAGATCAATACATGTCAAAAAACATCAGATGCAAAATTATGTGGGTATTTTAGTCAAAAACATAAACCATGATATGTTTTCATGGTGAGCATAACTGTAACAAATCACATGAGTTTGTCTTGTAAAGGCAAGTGAAGAGCAGGAAGATGTAAGACAGAAAGAAAACGGAGGGAAGATAACAACACTGCTTGAAATAAGTGTTGGAGAAAAGCACAAAGAGTGTGAAATATATTTTTACTTTACATCTTCTAAAAAATTAGCTTAGTAAGCTACTATTGAAATGAAAGGGAATTAAAGCGAGGTAAATAGGTGGGTTTTTTTTTTTTTTTAAATAATGAAGCAGCTATATGTTTTGATAATCTTGGAGGCCACAGCTACTCTTCCTAGATTCAGTGTGTTTGAATGGTCAGAAGAATGAATAATTTAACCCGAAAGCCATCCAGAAATTAAAAGGAAGATAGATTTCTGCAGCTGATACCAAAGCTGGTCAACATTTTTGATTGGGAACAATTTTTCCTTTGGAATATGTGGCTTTGTTAAAATTAACATATAATCAAATTGAATCAGTGTTAATACAGGCTGTCACAGGAAACCATTTCAGTGAAGAAACTAACCCTTTACTGAAAATTGCATTCTTTTGAAGAACTTACATGGCTTCAAAATTGTTGAGGAAAATAGAGTTTCCTCCACAGGAGGAAACTTTATACAAAGATAGTAATCTCTATAGGTTCCTTCCTAAGAAGGAACATTCCTAAGAAGGAAGGAACCTATAGAGTTTATAAACTCTGCAGCAGCAACTGCAGAAGTTAATAGCTCTGATGACGAAGATGGCTGAGCATGTAAACTCTGCACACCTCTCAGATTAAAGCTAATATGAGTTTCTCAAGCGCAATAGTTTATAGTTTCAATCTCATTGAAAGGCCTCTCTGAAACACCAAGGAAAGCATAGTTCACACATATTTAATCTTTGTGATTAGGATGCTAGCAGAAAACTGCATGCTAAGGTTTAATTTTAATGACCAGTATTAATACCATTACTGGTTCACAGAATAAAGTAGGCTCACGGGAGATACCTTCATCAGGGTTATAGGTTGAATCCACGGACCATGGACACAGGTCATTGCAGAACCAAGAAGCAAGAAATGCCGGGGAACTGGAGATCTGTTGCAGGTATTCACTGAGCCTGGAGCAAGACCTTTAGCTAAGTGAGAACATTTTCCCTTTTCTCTGATGGAGGACATAGTCTTTGCAAGCATTTGTACATAGCATTTGTGGAGTCTGCACCCAATAGCAAACGTGAGGTTCCATCCTGAGGGAAATACTGAGATTTACACATTTGGAAACTATTTTCCCAGATGTTTTCATCCTAAACCAGGATGAAAATTTTAAACAAATTATCATGTAACTCATAACTTTTTCAATTTCGAATTGTCACTTCATTGAGAAATGTTAAACCTAAATTACATTCTCCTTTTTTTTTTTTTTTTTTTAAATTTAAACTTTCCTGAATTGGAAAGTAAATTTCATTGTGTTTCCATGGCAAGGAACCATGTGCCACTACACCTCTGTCTTCGCTCAGGTTTATTTTTTATTTTTTATTTTAATGTTACTAACAATACCTTATGCTGGCAGGGATGAGGGAAAGCTTGAATCCTGTGTGAGTGCATTATACAGGCAAATTTCATCCAGCAGAGACAGTCCCCATATATAGCCATCTTAATGTGTTCTCATGATAAAATATTAAGGAATAATGGTAATATATGTATGTTAATGCATTCAGATAAAGTTCATATTAAATCTTGTTTTAATGAGGGATAAGCAAGGGCAGACTTTCTGAACATCTTGAGTCCCTCTAATGTGCTGATCCTGATGTGCTGTGCCTGCATAAGGAACTTCAACAGCAAAGGTTTTGTGCCTCCAATAGGGCCAAGTAAGGGGTCTGTTGTTGCACTCTGCAAATGGCACGAGGTTGTCCTTCCAGAGCCTTTCAAAGGATGAGACTTGAATGATTGAGGTTGAAATATTTGCTCTCCATCTGTTGCTAAGGGTCAATACTGATGGAGGACAATGTGCTGCAGCACCTTTGTGGGCAGACCTGAGCTCATTCCGTGTCCACGCTTCAAGCTGACAAGAAGTTGCATAGTCACGATCAGTGAGAAACCAGCTCTGATGCTATACAGAGAAAAAAGATAATCGTAATTCAAAGTCAGTGTCATGCTGCCATTATTAATAGCTTCTAGCCATTGCAGATTGTGGGTGGAATGAACCCAACCAGCCTGCAAAAGGCCATGAAATCACCTACAAAACAAGCAGATTAAAAGCAGATTAATCGGGTGTATCTCTGATCCAATGTATTTAAAGTAAAGCTCCTAGCAACTCCAGTCATATGTGGATTAATCACTAAAGAGTGTATTAATTTTCTAATGATGGTTACTGAGAATATTTCAGATCAGCAACTTAGAACCTAATATTTGGAATATCATGGGCTATTTAAGGTAGATGAGCCCTGACATATTAAGATGTGAGTTCCACTCTGATACAAAAAGTCTCCATAAGCTTGACAAATCCAGACATCATCTTTTAATTGTGCTCGGACTGCTTTCCCCTGAAGCACAGATCTCTTTTGGGCTGGTGATTTGAACACAGTGTCCCGTGCTTCAGAAATGTGCCTGAAAACCAAACTTTGCAGTCAGAACCTAATCCAAAGGCAAATAAAGTTATCAAGAAAGTTTGGATTGTGCCCTTTGGACTGAGCAAAGGAGTCAACTAAAAATGTTGCTCTAAATTTTTGAGTTTTCTTTTATTCATCTCCTTTAGACAAATGTTGGAGTAATCAAGTTTTGTGGCAGAAATTTTACTTGGAAAAAAAATGAGCTTGAGGGAAATAATAGAAAATATTTGCAAAAGCAAATTCACAAACCTGTAAACATGTAAATTCACTTAAGAAATTCTTCTAAGAGACCATGCAGAGGATCCATCTCATTTAACTGCTTCCACCTAAGGAGTATAAAATGTCCACTCTGTATAACACTGCAATAACTCCTGTCCAAGGCGAAAAAGTATAGGGTCACATTCAATTTTGCAAAGCCAATTTTACTTATTAACAGTGATCAGTATAATGTATCACACAGAAAAAAATAGTAATAAAAAATGTTGCCCTACCATTGATTTGTTTGATCAAGCACTACAAATGGGGGGAAACCATCTAATAAACAATGTAACAATGCAGAAAATTGCTCTCTGTGAAATTAAGAAACAGGTATTGAGATTAAGCCTGCGTTTGAGAAATAAGCAACATGTGAAGAAAATGCGAGCTTTGTGAATATCAAAATTCAAAGCAAAGCCACGATGAGGCATAAGACTTGAGTGTTATGATCCAGAAGAACAAAGCATATTTGCTGAAGCTCCCAGGAGAAGTGAGCTTGCCAAACTTGCTCTATTTATTATGAGGCCCTTCACAATAAGGAGACAGAAAGGATCTCCTTCTACCAACAGCCCTCTGAAACCCCACCGAATGGTCTCATTCTATGTTTCCCCCCACTAGGCACCTTGAAATCTCCTCTCAGGCCCTTTCACTCATTCTAGGTCTTTGGAAGCTCATAAAGTCTCCTGAAGTCCTCACAGTCCTTAACCTCAGACCTCACAAACACTTACTGGCCACTTCTAGCCCACTCTGCTGTCCCTGGGACCACCCTACCACTGCCAAGAAACCCAGAGCCAGCCAAGCGTTATTTTAAATCATTCTCCAAAAAGCCTTGTAACTGCTTCATCCATCCACTGTTTTTTTGTGTCCTGAAACTGGCTTCGTTTGGCCATGATGCAAGGAATGAAAATTGTCTTTGCTCTGTCAAGGGTGAGGGCTGGAGGGTGCTGCAGGGCTGAGGAATGGATGACAGGATAACAGAGACAAGAGAAGGACAGAGGGAAGGGCTGGAAAGAAGATCGTTGCAGTCACCTTAACAAAGTGAAGACAATTCAGGAATAATACAGCGAATATACAAAAAACATGAACCTGCTTACAGGGAATTAATTATTGAAAAATGCAAAGCAATAACTGTGTGAATGGATTCTCCAGTAGAATTAGTTACACAATGAAGCAGTTATTATAGCAAGAGAATCCAGTGATCAACAAATACGAAGAGTCTAGGCAAAGAACGGGAGCTTGCAAAAAAGTATTTTTAGCACAGTTACTGCCCTGTGACTATCCGAGCTATATTTTCAGTGTAGATGGACTTGACATGAAACTTTTAGGGTTTTTTCCTTTTCATTTCCTTCAGATCATTTCATAAGACCAGATGGTGTGGGAACATAATATCTGGGGGAGCGGGGGGGAATACTTCAGTTTGAAAGCAAACATTTAGTTTCAAATAAATGCCAATATTTGTAGTCAAAAACTGTTCTCCAAATAGTATGCAAACTTTCAAACAGCTCTGGAGCCTTTGTTCAAGGCATCTACAATTCACTGAAAAATATCACCCAGTTCTTCTACGGTGCAAAGGTATGATGCTGAGAGAAGGCAATGAATTATTGGTAATGGGCAAAAGAATAGGAAAGCCATAACAGCAGGTCTGTGGCTGCATAGGATGGGTGACAGCTACAGCCCAGAAACAGGCGTTATGAAAGATACAGCCTGAAAGTCTCTTCTGGTCACTGAAATACTTTGCCACATCACTCTTTATAAGCAGAAAAGGGGAAAAGCCCTATTCATTGCTAGTGTGGCCCAACATCCTTGCACTGAACACCTCTCACAGTGCTCAGATTCAGCTGTTTCAGTGCACCAAGGCTGCCTCTAGATCTTATTAATCCCTCCCATTCAGAAACCTCTCCTGTCGAACAACCTACCCACCACATGGAAGTACCTGCCACCTTGAAGAGATGTGAACTTAATTCTGTTCTGCAGCATTTATGCAATCCCTAATGATATCAGTGGGGTAACTGTAAACAGAATGTAGCCAATTATCTTTGCGATTTCAATCCATAATGTGAATAATAGAAAAAAAACCATCTCTGAGTTTGTCTTCACTGCAGGGTACTTTTTCAAATTTTATTTGAGAGTTATTTTACTGACTTAAGGGAAGAAAAAATACCTAGTGGAAGAATGCATCTTGTACATGGACACCGGCCGAGAAACTGTAACAGCTTCCCTGAAAAAAGATCACTAGCCAGTGAAGAAAATCATCAATATTTAATCTCTTGCCTTCCATCTGATACATAGCTCTAATTGGGAAGCAACATTCAAGCTTTTGAATGTGACCTTGTATGTTGATTAGGTTACTCCCCCAGCAGTTGAATCTCGTCATTTATCCCAGCTATTTACTGAGAACACTCCGCATAATGTGGAACATCCAGGTGTTTAAGGGAATGCAGCTGCCTGAGGCGTCACTGGAAAGAATAGAGGCATGGCAATACTGCTCCGTGTACAAGCAGTAGTCAGAGAATCTCAAAGAGGAAGTTTTCTGTGTTATCCGGAGGGAAAATCATCACCAAAATGCAATCCCTGTGGAAGAGAACTGCTGCACACAGCAGTGCATGCCATACACCCTGTGCAAATTATACCCAACCACAAAATGGCTGCCCCTCCAGGAACAGAGCACACGGGAAGTATGTAGGTAAGTCAAGAGAAAAGCTGGTGAAGACGCTCTGCATTTAACTCGATACATAGCAAGACCTGATTTAGTACTTATCTACGCAAGAAAGAGTATAAGCTATGATTTGTATATATATGCTCATAGCTTATGCTCTTTCTTACATAGATAAGATCATATATATAATATAGCTATATTATAGCTAGAATTATAGCTTATATTACACATATTTTATATATAATGCTATGTATATATAATATGGCTGTATTATAGCTATAATTATATATGTAAGCTAGGCGCTGTGGCGCAGCTGGGCCTGCCACCTCGACAGCTGATGTTTACATGGATTTCATTCACTTCACGGAGGAGGAGCTTTGGTAGGTTTTATATGCAGCACAGTGGCCATGATAAGCACCAGGGAGCGTTACTCCTGATTTAAACTCAGGGGTGTGATAAACTGCGTAATCAAACATTGGCTCTGCATGTTGAACGTGATGTCAGAACAGAACACTGAACAGATCACTTTGCATGCAGGGAAAATTACAGAGAGCCTGTCGATGGGTCAGCATCTCCTCTTCTCTCTGAGAATTGTGACAAACCTAGATCCTGCCCCAGGCACATTTCTTGTGTGAACTGAAGCTGGAAACCTAATTGCTCAAAAACTAATAGTTGCGACAATTTTGTTCATTGTAAGAAGTGACACTGTGAAGTCCATTGATACAAGGGAAACATCTGCTAAAACCTTACCAAGTCTAAGTCACAGTAGTTCTTTTAGAGAAGAGGAGACTGTGGATGTGTTCGATGGGACAAGCTCTGAATGGGTGCAAACATCCTTCCAAAGGCCAGCTGAGAACAGCCCAGCACCCGATGTGTCACCAACTTACAGCCAGGATGGCTCCAGCTTATGCAGGTATAACAAGTTGCTCTCATGCGTCACAACAAGCTGCTCAGATAAGGCTGTTTTAAAACACCACTCCTGTTTTATTAACTCCCTGAGCTAATGTCAAAAGTAGCTTGAGGCAGGATAGAAGTTGGGCCAAGCTCCAACACTATCCACTCCATTTTGCCTGAGAATCCATGACTATCTTCCCACTGTTTGGCAACTCAGAGTTTAATTAGCAAAAGTCTTGAAAAATAATTAGGTACGCTCCCCCCACCCCCATGATTCTTACTTCAAATCAATGCCACTAATTAAGCCAATTTGAGGTTGAGCAATAAGGCTGAATGCAGATGTAGTGGTGTTGTACAGGGTGCTGGGAATGGGAAAGGGAACTCAGCGGAGGAGCTTCTTCCCATCATAAGACTGGGATCCTACACCACACCAGGCTGTGCAGTTTGGAAATATGAATCTGTCATTGTCTATCACTTCCTAACTCGAGCTATGTACTTTAAAGTGGAGCTGCAGGTTGATGTTTAGCCCTACTTTAATTGCTGCTAAGACTTTCTATGTGGAGGGTATGGTTCATCCAGTCTGACTTTGGCCTTCACACGATGGATGTCTGGTTAGGAAGACATGGGCACCTCCTGAAGTGAGTTCATGCCATCAAAAGGCAGGTGCCAAAACAAATTTGATAAATCCACCCCCAGAGCTAAGCTGATTGCAGTAGAAATTGAGACAACCACCTTAGACTATATGGTTAACTGTTGGACAGCAGAAGTTTAGTAAAATGAATCCTGTCCTAAAAACATATACTCTGGAATCTGGGTGAGGTGCTACCTCTCTTATTCTTGTTACGAAGCACTAAACGAGGAAACTGAAAATGAACAAACCAAAAACCATGGATAGTTGGCTATACTTAGTAAGAACATTTTCCTCTGAAGTGAGTTTTACTGTCTTCCTGGAGGTTGGGCTTGGTTCAGGTATCAATTCCTGTCATCTCATGGTGGGTTCACCCCCTGGTGGGTCGGTATCACACTCATCCTCAAATTCTGCACGTGTAGATTCAGAAATAAGCTCTTTAAGGTTGATTTTTCACCTTTTCAGTCTGTCAGGAATGAGTTGTGAAGTGATGTAAGGATTTCTTTTCAAGCTCAGTCCCAGTTCATGAACATATCTGCAAGTACATGGAAAATTCAACAATATGAAGCGAATACAGGCATATTATGTTGGACTTCAGTACATGCAGGCATGTTCCTAAAACACAGCCTCCAGGCTATTTAGACTGGCCCGTACTGACCCTTAGCAGCTATTTCTGCAGCTCGTCTGATAAGGTCATGTGCTTTCAGTGCTGATGACCCCTGCTTCTAACTATTTTCTGTGTCAGCAGTCAGATTTTATTAGATAAAAATCATGAGCTCCATTTCCTTGTTATTTCCTTTTTTTTTTTTTGGGGGCCAGGAATCATTTCCCCAAATTTTATATGTCTAACTGTTATGTCATTACTTTAGACTGGTCAACTAGATGCACAGATCTTCAAGGCATGTCCAGAGATCATTTCATTCCCTGTGTCTTAAGAGGAACTGATTCACTTTCAGGGAATACCCTTCTCTCCGCTGTCTGTCTGTCTGTCAGCGTATGTTAACATAGTCTAGACACCCGGAATGGCATTCCAGTCTAGATTAACATCTAATTGCAGGTGTCTACAGACGTGTTTACGTATGACCCAGGGACTCAATACAACTGCTCACACATCAGGCTTTAATACCTTTAGAGATGCATGAGAGCATCTGAAACACACACCTGGCTCTGGCAGATGTGACAGGGATCCTATGGGACACTGGTGCCTTCCTCCACCTCCCTCCAGGAGGGGTCCAAAGGGACAGGGTCCTCACTCAGTTGTCCCTGCCTGAGTGATTCTGGTGCAGGATCAATTACACAACCCTGAAGAGCAGTGAGGCTGCAGACATTTTCTTCCAACATAACTCTGTTTTACTGACAACTGAATTATAGCTAACACAGCTGGCCACTAGGTTGCAGCTGAAGCTAAAATCACAAAAGATTTGCTAAAGCAACCTGTGCAGATTGTCATTGCTAGTAAGTTATGTCCTTTAAACTATGCACTCACAATTCAGCAAGTAATGATAAATATTGCCCTGACAGCCACCATTATTTTACTTATTCATTTATGTAAAATTCATGTAAACATGTCCAAGTAGCACAGCATTTTGTGCCAACCATTATTAGAAGGCATTAGTTTCATTTTGTAGAGTAAACAAGCTGGAATAAAGTAAATGATCAGTTCGGTAAAGATGAGAGGTAAACACTGATACCATTTAAAATGTGTGCCTCGGAGTCTTATAGAGAAGGATGACTCCAAATGTTTTCAGATTTACCTTTATTTGAAGGTCATTATCTTCAATAAAGATGGGGATGGATCTCACAAGATTACTCTGATACTTTGCTAGAATTGAGCTAGCTGTTTCAAAGCATTTTTTTAAAGCTGTTCACTTTTAGAAATGTAATTTGAGTAATTGGGTTTTAATATAGTAGTTATCTTTCTTTTAAAAAATCTTACTGTAGTCCCTACAGCTACTGTACAAATATAAAAGAAAAAGTGATTTCTTCTTCAAACCTCCTTAAGCAGGTAATTTCTAATAGGTGAGCAAAAAAGGCAGTCATAAAGAATCTGATGATGTTACAGGCAGTGGTTTGCAGCACCCAGCTAATCTGAATGTTATCAAGGTTTTATAGACATCACAGAAAAGAAGACAATCAAGAAAAACATGAAGAAGAAAGAAGTCGTGACCTTGCAAATCATTGGCAGATGATGCTATTTGGCCATTTTAATTTAGCTTCTTTGCTTATTAGCAGATGGTCTGTATAGTGATATATTGTAAACAAAATTATATTAAGGGATCAGCTAAACTTTTTCCATAGCCTTTTACCACAGTGGACCAGCTAAGAATTACTGAACAATGCTTTTTGTTGAGTATCGGACCTACAGCCTACATGCCGGTTACCCTAATACTTTTTACTTTTGCTCTTGACTTAGACAGATGGAGATTGGGTCATTCTATTAAACGCAATGTCATAAACAAGGTGAAAAAACATTTCTGTCCAAGATTGTCTCTTAACTGGTCTTCATTTACAGTCACTGTGGCACACACCAGACCAGAATTTGGTAATATCATCTATGCTACTGGTTGGTTGCAGTCTTCCTAGTACTAATCAGTAAACTCATTGACTTGTAGCAAATTGGTATTCTGGATTTTTATTCATATTCACACTAATTTTAAACCGAAGCTTGCTTTGGGGGAACTTACCCCAAGCATCTGGGACAAAACAAGGACAAAACTTAAAGCTGTAAGTTGGCGTTGTTTGAAGCAGAGGCTTGAAAGCAGATCTCTCACTGTTAAGTGAGGGAGAATGAGTTAAGATACAGAGAACTAAATAAAACCACGAAAAAGAGGATTTCTTATATTTGGTGCAAGAGAAAAAACACAGCATTTTTAAAAAAATTTACAGAAATAAGTTATATGATCAAAACAATGTGGTAGGAAAGTTATTTCTGCACCCGAATTCTGGATAGACATCAATAAGACCAAGCTATATTTATCGAGGCTTGAGACATCAGGTGCTCAGAGCCTGGATACAACTTAACTGGGTGGATGGATTAGAAAATCTGCATCTTTTTTCAGGAAGTGTCTGCAAGATTTAGAAACAGCTTGATGTGATGGAAAGAAATCCATCTGGGCAAATATCATGCCCAAATGATAAGCCTGATTGACAAGGATGATGGTGTTATTTTTCAGAATGACTGAAAAGGAGAGAAGAATGCAAGTAAAGGGAAGAGATGAAGATTAGGAATGTTGTTTTGGCAATGTTGAGTTTGAACTGAGGCATAAGTCAGGCTAGAGATATATCGACATCTTAATTGGGCATGGGAGATGGATTATGGCTCATTTATAGAAGAGTGTTTCATTTTTCTTTGCTTTGTATGGATGGAATCTTTTCTCTGCCAAATGCACCAAAGTTCCTACGTCTCCAAAGATGTCTCTGTTTTTCAGGCTTGCAAAAAAATGTATCATGACTAAAAGAAGACGCATGACTTGACTGTGAGGTATCAAGAATGGTTCTAAGAAAATTCACTTGCATTTTTGGATACTCAGCTGCTTTGAAAATTAGCCCCCCCCCAAAACTACTAACCTCCTTTAGAAATGTAGGCCATGACATTCTTCCATTGGGTTGGTTTTTGGTAGAGCTAGTAATAGATACCAGGAGTGCATCACTCATACTTTTTTCCTGTGGTGGTTCTCCTATGGCATCTTTAATGTGAACGATCTCCAAAGCCTTCCGAGAAACAGGAAACCAATGAATGCATTAAAGGCTAAATCTCTGGGGAGAAAAATCTTCACTTCTGGTTTTGGCTTTAGATTTATCCATTACAGACCTTCTTCACTTCCACACACACAAATAGAGCAGCAGAGGAAACAGTTCTCAGTGATGATTTTATATGATTTTAAGGGTCAACACTAGCCATTAGTTGTAGCCCTTTTATTTAAATACCCATTTCAGGGAGTGCAAGAAAAATCCTCCCCACAGCCTGCTCAGAAAGCAACCATCCACTGCAAGATTTGGATTCACTGTCATAAGTTCCAGCATTCACTAAATATGATGAAGATCAGAAAAAAAGAAAAATGTGCTTTTGGCTAAGTCTGTTATATAAAAAGAAAGAATATGAAGCGATCTCACTAGTCAGCAAAGGAAGAAACAAGGTAAACACTAACGAGAATATTTTATTCATTTACCCCTATCAGCTGCTGTAAATTCTGACAAAATACAGTACCCATCTTTCCTCCCTATCTAATCACAGAAGAGACAGACTCTATTTTTCATGTAGTGCAATGGAACACACTGGAACTAGCAGACAATAAAAGAAGATACCATAATGGCTACGCTTTTAAGAGCACACATTTTTGTTGTTGTCACACTAGTCATATTGACTATAGCAAATTGAAGATAGCTGAACCTAATACATAATTCTGAAGAATCACCTAACAGGCAGCACAAAGGGACACTGGCTTTGAAAAATATTGAAGAATCATCAGTGTATTAACCCTACAGCTCCAACCCCCTCTGATTCAATGTAAAGCTTTAGTCAAGATTCTTCTTTAGATTAATCCCTAGACCTTTTCTTCTGGGCTTTCCTATAGGAGATATTTAACAGTGAACTATGTTTACCGTTTCCAAATAATTTGATATCAGCATTACTGTTTGAATAAGGAATTGGACAGCTAGCAAATATGAAATACAGCCAACCCTTCCATGAAAATTATGGCTGTTGGGATAAAAACATAGGAAACATGGCCTACATGGACTATCCTGATATTTCATTTCATACACAGGAAGTAGGAATTTCTTCATCAGACAATATGTGCCTGATTTTCTATTCTGAAAATTTCTGATCACTCTGAAATCTGACTGAAGGTGATAACATCTACAAATGGTCATCACTTAACAACTAACTCCTTATTTGAGACCAGACAGGATTTTCTGGAAATGTAGGACAAATCTGGAAATTGTTGCTGATGGATGGATGAATCTCTTTCTAAGACAAAACAGAAATAAATTATTTTACAAAATAAATTATATTGTAATCAACCTGTTCTTGGAATAGACAGGATTAAAGTAGCCAGAGTCTTGCTCACAAATATAATTTGCTGCTCTGTATAGAAATAAATGGTATGTTTCTTCCAGTTAGGACCAAGTAAGCAAGCAATAATAAATGGCAATGTTTTGGACTCAAGGAATACGTCTACGTCCTCCGAGGGACCAGCTCAGCATGCTTCATCTTCTGCCTGCTTCCACACCTTCGGGTCAGCCCACAGTCTCCCTTTGCAAGCATGTACAGTAGGACACAAACATGAGGTGGGCTTCAACTGACCAAGTACAGTGGTGAGATTCAATTTGAGATTAAGACAGTTAAATCTAACAGTTTATATATAGGGATCTGATGCATTAGGGAATCAATTTATTTCCCAGCACATAAGTGCCTGGTGGCATAAGAGATGAATTAGAACATCTAAGGGCTGAGAGATATCACGTTGGATGTACAGGAAATCTGCACCCGTTTCGGTCAGCAACTATAGACCAGACACAGTATCTTAGGGCATCCCAGACAGCACTAAACACTTATTTTTAGACAACTGAATTAGATTTGTATTCGACTGATGCTGTGCATTGCCCAGCCCATGTCTCATGTCAGACTGTAACCCAAAACAACTTTGCCCTAGGCTCAGTGTCCCTTACAGAGCTTTTGACCTTGATTGGTTTTAGGGCATTTTTTCCACTTGGAAGATTTGCTTTGCCACATCAGTGGCTCTTTCCACTGGTATATGAAATACCAACTTGCAGAGCACTCAGCAAAGCAGGTAAGGGAGGATGGATCCTGCACTTAATGGTTCATCCTTCCAGAGAGCCCTGTCAGCACCTTGTAGAAGCGAGGTTTCAATTTTTGCTTAAAATATGGATCCAGTAATGCTGCCAACATACATTTATCTCTGTCATTGAGCTTGTCGGCCACAGCAGGCGAGGGACACAATTCAACAGCTACTTCACTGGTGTTTGAGCCACGAATCCCTTTATTTTAACACAAGATTGCTGTTTATTCTAGCAAATGGCAACAAGGCAATAGTAGCAAAGTTTGAGGAGAGACATTTCATTGAGTGGAACAGTCTTACATATTTACTCCTCAGTGATGTCCACTTTCCTACCTAACAGTTAAGTATTAGTATCTGTTGAGAGGGATTTCTTATTAATGGCCCTGCAGAAAGTCCCTGTAAGGCTTTATGTAGAATACTGTCCTGGCTGCGCATCACCAAGGAAGACAAATTGCAAAGGTCTACAAGGAAGATCAGAGGAAAAGAGTCTCTCTGTTAAGAGAGGACTAGAAGATCTTGGTCTATTCAGTGTAATAAAACAAACTGTGAAAGGAGGGGGATGAGAATCCATTGGGGCAAAAATAAATTAGTGAGAGGAACTAACTAACCTAAAGGCCCAAATAGTCACCAAAAATGGTTTTAAAGTCAGCTGTGGAAAATATGAGCACCAGAGACATGAGGAGCTGTGGTCTTTTCCTTTAGGCAATGCTTCATTACAGTGATGCAGGTGCATTACAGCTCAGGCTGCATTCCCTTAGGGCTGGCAGAAGTCATTACTTGGCCACATATTTTAGAGTCCCAGTGTCATAGATTGCATGTGGTCCGTGTATGTCAAGGCCAACCTGTGCATAAAGTTTTCAAGGTCATACACAAGTTGATTGCTACTTCTGGGAAGTTTTGAAGGAAATTAAATCCAACAAGTTTCTTTATGGAATAGGGAGTGGGAGGTTACAAGATTTTACTTTATTAATATTAGGCATATGTATATAGATAAGAAAGCCTGGCTGAGATTTAGTCAAGATGATATATATCTAATGAAGCTAGCAGTTTTGGAGAACATTTCTGGAAGATACGAGGTAGCTAGTAAATTTTGCTTTCACTGAGAAATAGTTAGGTTTCTTACATAAATATGGGCTCGTTTCAAGGTTGGTGGGTACAAGTAATTATATTTTATGGAGATAACAGATTAAACTTTCAACACCCATATCCAGTCAGCTGCAATGTAAAAGCTAATAATAACTGTCCTTGGGAAGATTCAAAGTAACATCCAGAAAAATCAGAAAAGGCCAGCACTAACATTCCTGAAATAGCCAAGAAAAAATAATTGCTATGAATAAACAAACAAAAAGAAAGAATAATTTGTAGACCAGAAAGAGACAAAGTGTAAGTCCAATTAAAAAAAAATTCCTTTGTAGGTCACCTTAGAAAGGAACAGCTCACAGTCATCAGTAAAATAAAAAATGCAGTAAGGAGGAAAAAAGTTTGAAAGGAAACCAGTATGAACTACAAATAAAAATTGCCAAGTTAGAAAATAAGCAATAATTGCTCTGCACTAGCTTCCAGGTTTTAATATCCAAAAGAGGGGAGTGTAATGATGGCAGCAATTGATAAGAGAACACAGATCTCTTGAATATGTTTGAAGCTGAAAGTCGAAAGTGATAGAGAAGTTTCTGGTATAGCATTTAGACAAAGAAATAAATGACGTATTGACAATACACTGCTGAAGACAGTGTCGACACTTAGTTAGAAACAAAGATCTTGGCAAGAAAGCAGAGAATGTTTTGACTGATTACTTCTTTCTTAACAACAAACCCCTAAATCTGATTAGAAACTAGTGCTAGCTGGTGTCTGTGACAGTTCAGGCACTTAATACAAATTCATGGATTTTCCCCTTGGGGTAAAAATATAAATTGCAAAACTTTTGTTGTGTTTTAACCTGGCAGGCAGCCAAACACCACACAGGCGCTTGTTCACTCCCCCTGGTGGGATGGGGGAGA
>NW_009212956.1:4650-4856 GCF_000690835.1 Fulmarus glacialis | reverse complement strand
GCTTCCCTCTCCCCTTCCCTCCCCCCCCCCGCCAGCCCGCTTCAAAATGCCAGCCTATGATTTTTAAATGAGAAAAAGCTGCGCTGTACTCCAGCGCTTGGATAAACTCCTACACAAACTTCCAGATGTGACACAACAGCCTGGAAGAGGGAATTCACAGAAGAATCTCCTTAAAAAACACACACACACAAGCAGGGAGCAAAGGA
>NW_009212956.1:0-4635 GCF_000690835.1 Fulmarus glacialis | reverse complement strand
CAGGCGATGGATGGGTCCAGAGATCCCTGGTGCGATGCAGTGCATTACCTAGATTAGGATCGAGCGGCTCCTGGTTCTGCCGGGGAGACAGCAATGAGAGGGATGCTGGCCCCTGCGCCCAGCTCCGGGAGGTGAATACCGCCCGCCGCTCCTGCCGAGCTCCTGAAGGGTTTGTGAACAGAGGGAAGAGGTTTTGTAGTTATTTGTCCCCTGGGAGGAGAGAAATAACCACCCCCACCTTCATGCTGCCCTTGGTAAACGGCGATGGGTCCTGTTTCTCTCCAGGAAACTCGCACGGAAGCTGGTGTGAGCCCAGGGATGCGGCAGCACCTGCCCCGGGGAGCAGCAGGATGCTCCATCCCAGCTTGGGGGGGCTGAGGGGCTGCGGGAGCCCCCCCAGCCTGGCATCAGCCGGGCAAGTCGTGTTTCTCATTTCCCACCAGGAGCCAGGGAAGAGGCACGGAGCCGGCGAAGGCTCAGCCGGTGGGAGGGGTGCGAGGCACCAGCCGGTGAACTGGGTCACGGAGAGACCAGTGCCCTGGGACTGATCAGACACAGGTGAAGCAAATGGATTCTGACCCCTTTGTGGGGTTTTTAAAACAAACCAAGATCCCTTTCAGGTCAGACCTCTCAAACTAAAGCTTTTTGCTTTGTTAAACCCAAAAGTGATGTTGGAACAAACATAACTAAGTTTAAAGGACACTACGCTCTCCCCTCAAAACACACCCTTTTGATAACAAAAAAATTGTATTTTTAACTCTGTGCTAGAGTTAAATAGCAGCACACACAGCACCTGGCTCTCCCCATGAGCTGGCACAGCCAAGGAGGGGGCAAGGACCCCAAGTACCCACCGAGGTGACGGGGGGTCCCACTTGCCCACTGCCTGCACCACGGGCATCCCCACGGGAGGGAGCGCTTCGGGAGGCACTGCCGGGGTTAGGAAGCCCAAACCGCAGCACAGCTCGGCGGGTTCAGTTCTCGTCCCCACCACACAGGAGGCTCCTTGCTCCGGTGCAGTCAAACACACGGACATGCCCCTCCAGGAGAGCCAGATCCGGCCAGGCCAGTGCGGAGCAGTTCTGGCACACAGACCCACGGGGCTTGGGGTGAGCTCAGCAGGCGAGGGCTGACCTCGGTGGGGCCAGTGCTTCCTTCATTTCCAGCACGGCAGCTCCAGCCGTCCCGTGAGCCAGCCCAGCACAGACCTCAGCTATGCCTTGGCGTGAGGCCCCAAGGGCTCCGGGCCCGCTCCTGGAGGCCACTGGCCATCTGCAGCTCTGCTGGCTTCCAGCGAGAGCTGGGGGCACTCAGCAGCTCCCCGGCACGGAGCCTTTGATCATCCACCTCTTGCTACAAAGCGAGCGGAGCATGCAAGGAGGCTGCTGGAAGAGCCCTCTGGGTTTTATTGCAGACCAAAGGCAGAAGGCAGGGCTGGTTACCGTGACCGGATCGAGATGTGTTTCTTTCCCAAACCGATTTTCGAAACCCAAATCCTAGGGACCACGCACTGGAGCAGCCAGGCGAGATGGTAGCATTCCTCCCAGTGCCGCCCAAACCTCCCCTCCCCAGCGAGGGTATTCATGGAGCTGCCCTTCACCCTCCAAACCAGGAGGAAAAGGGATTTCAACGAATTTGGGGGTGTCTCCCCAGAACGGCACCTTTCAGCAGCTTTTCGCAGCTCCCCCGCTGTTGCCGGTGTGCAGGCAGCAGCGCTCTGCAGGCAGACACCGTGCGGGGGAAGAGGCAGATTTCAGTACTACAATAGAGATCACAGGCCCTTTCAGTTACACTGTTATTTTCCTATTCAGAGCTCTTAATACCAAGCAGTAGCATCCTCCCCACTTTCTCCATCCCCGCTCTTCAATCACTCCACAACTCTCAAGAAATAGCCTCGTTTCTTGTCTCTGATCAGAGGAGCAGCCTGGCACAGACCCTGCTACAGCCTTTCATCCTCCCAGGCTTCATGGTGCTTTTATTTTATAAGTGAAAGTCAAGTAACCGGCTTGCCTCCTCTTTTTCCCCCCACCCAGAGATGCCGGCTTCTCCTCTCACTGCCTCGCCGGCACGTACACCAGGACGCCCTGCCTGTCGCCGTAGCCCTTCCCAGCCGTGGGTCCAGCGCCATGACCATTAAACACGTCCCACCCGTGTCCCTGCTTCTTCCCTTTTGACCCAGGTGGCCCTCACCTGGGGCAAAGAGTTTCATCGCAGAGCCAAGCGGAACACACGCGTGGGGAAACCAGGCTCATCCCCGCCTGGGTCTCCATCGCATGGCATGCCTGGCTCCAGCTGGGTTTTCACTCAAAGACTACAGTGGAGTGGAGAGGGAGGACAGCTTTGCAGGACTGATGCAGTTTTAGGGTTATACCCCAAAATTTCAGGTTCTGGAGTATTTCTGGATCGGGATAAACTTCACGACCTCTTTCTAGCCCTAAGGGAGAGGAGGAGGAGGAGAGCAGCCGAGGTCACCCCGTCTCTGCTCCAGACAGCAAGGGAGAAACCTCCCTGGCCCAGGAAGAGGATGCTCTGAATGGAAACACAGTAGAAAAGCCTGACAAACCACCTCGACAGGACTTTGCATCCTTGCTGGACAGTCGGCACATCAACCGTCACCCTCCCCCTAACCCCACATCCCAGCCTCGGCTACCATGGTCACACAAGCTGCCTGGACAGGGATGGAGAGCAGCATCCCAGGAGCTCCAGCTGCACCCCAGGGGTATGAGCTGCCCTTCCTGCAGCAGGCAAGGGAGCTGCGGGTGCAGGAGCAGCTCCAGCACCTCCTCCTGACGCCCCATCGACAGCAAAGTTTATCAGCCAGTTTAGAGCACCGCAAACCCACCTTGGCAAGCCATGCATCTCCACCGCCCTCCCATCCAATTTCTGCACGGGCAGCCAGCCTTACTCACGGAAAGGTAAAAACCACCTGAGAGAGCAGCAGAAACCAGAGAAAGCCCCAAACGCTCCCAAGTCCGGGGCAGGATTCATGAGCCATGCGAGCCCAAGCGCTGTCACTCCTCTCCAGGGCAGCTGGTGGCAACAAAGACTTTCCAGCAACGTGATTATATGGCTTTAGCACCGGGGCACGATTCCTAGAAGATTACAGCGTGAGAAGAGCCACTTTACTGGCCCACCACACTAAAGGAAAAAAGTAAAAGTAATAAATATAAACAAGCAATGACCTCAGCTCTGGCACTTGGGCTGCAGAGAGCCGAAGGGACGAGCAAGATGCTGCTCTGCTGAACGGCCCAGCAAGTGATGGGACACGGAGTGGGTGCCAAGCCAGCCACTGCCTTCCTCTCATCTGTAGGCTGAACTGCTTTTTTTGTATTGTTTTTAAACTCCCCCAATTCTGGGTCAGTGACCCTGAAAACAAACAGCCACATGCAGACACACAACTTGGAGACCCACAGCATCGTGCCCCGTGGCTCCCGGCAAGCGCCTTTCTCTGTCGGTCAGGAGTGAAAAATTAGCAACAAGGAAAATCCCAGCTTGCGGGGCTGCTCATCCCCTGCTTGCAGCGGTGCTTGCAGGTGCCCAAAATACCGCTATTTTTCCAAGGACAAAAGTTAATCTGCTTGTATTTGCAGCCACAGAGGAGAAGACACATTGCAAGCCATTATTGGGTTGGGAGATTTTACTGAAAACAACTAAAAACATGCAGGTGTTAACACCTGCTTCAAAACAACATCATTAGGAAGGAGAAAAAAAAAAAAAAGAGACTTGAAAACCTATTTAAATCAGCAATCATAAATAATATTAGTCATAGTAGGCAATCAGAACACACTGACTTGCAGCCTGTCATTAATATTTCTTCCCAAAACAGAAGGCTTCACAAAGTTGCAAGATTTCCTAAGATGCTTAAATAAACGCAGCTTTGAACTGCTTAGCTGGTGTGAAAGAGATTTGGGGGGAAACTGCTGGGAGTATTCATGACTGGGAAGGGAAATCTTGTTTTTCCCCTCCTGGGGGACATCTTAGGAAAGAAGGCAGCCTGTTTATCAGATAAATTATTGCTGAAGCTCAAGTAAAACAATATTCACAACTCCGGCAGAGCCTCGCCACTCTTCCCGGGCACACCGACCTCAGCAGAGAGGTAATTCCTAACGGTTCCTGCACACCAGGAGCAGAGGAGGACTCGCACAGGGTATTGTGGCCCTCTGTACCATGTAACATGTCCTCCCCGCTACCGCACAGCCTCTCCACTCCAGATGTGGGTTTGCTGCCCGTACGTAGTCGCCTGCCTTTTGCACAGGCAGAGCGGCACAGACCCAGTAACGTCCCGTTCAGCCGGGCAGCAGCTGCCTCTCCCGCACCAGCCCCTGCTGGAAGCCACATCGCTTCGCTTTATTTCATTTTGGGTTTTTGTTTCTGCAAATAATAAACGGAACTGGAGTTCAGGGATGGTAAAACACTTGTGATGCTACAAACCGTGTGCTGCTTGGAACTCAACTCCAAGGGAGGCTTTAAAGGCACCAAGACCGTGGCAAGAAGCAATTTTTCTATTGTCTGTTCTCTTTCTTCTTCCCCCCCCCTCCCCCTTTCTTTTGAAAGCTTAAACTTGACAAAAGCGGCTCGGACACAGAGCCTGTGCCGGAGCATACAGGGAGTTTGGAAGGAGACCAGATGCCTTTGCGG
>NW_009212954.1:16247-37203 GCF_000690835.1 Fulmarus glacialis | reverse complement strand
TGGAAAGCGTTGGCTCTCACGTTACGGCTTTTGGGGGGGCTCGGGGAGGGGGAGAAGTGTGTCGAAACATCATCGCCCCGCGCTTCCCGACCCGCTGTCGCTGCACCCTCTCCTCTCCGCGGGGGAGCGGAGGGATGCGCAGAAGCAGCAGGCGCGCTGGGAATGTAACCTGCTGGACTCAAACCACGAGGAAATGCTTTCTAGGGACACATCAGCACTGCCTAATGCTTCATGGTGTGGGAATCCCTTTGTGGTGGAAACCAGGGATGGTAAGGCCAGCAGGGCTGTGTGGGCTTGTTTGTATTTAGACCCCTTGCTGAAGGTAGACACCTAATTTAGGTGCTTCCAGACCTGAGTTTGCTTTGCAGATGAGGCAGAGACCCTCTGGTAGTGATGATCAAGTTAGGCATCTGCAGGATGCACCCGAATAAGAGCCACTGGCTCCTACAGCCAAACTCCACTGCTTCCAAGATAACCTGTCAAAGGGTGACCTGGTTTTTCTCTGTGGACCTGTCATGCAGAAAGCGCATAGACGCACGTGAAGGGAGGGAAGCCAAACTTGAGAACGAAGCTGCTACTGCAGTGCTGAGCAGGGTCAGCATGCTTCTCCCCACAGCTACCCACCCACTTGCCTTTCTGGGGCATGTACTTGCAAATAAAACTCCAAAAAATCTGCTAAAAAAATGATCAAAGCTGAATGTGCCTTTCACTGAAGTCTGGCTAACACCCAACGTATCATATGTCCTTGATAAAATGCCGACTCCTTTCAGAAACCCTGCAAGGGTGTTTGAATATTTGAGAAAGAACAGTCCAAGGAATACTTGCCAGTCTTTCATGCTCAGCAAGGGGTTGGTGCTTCGTTTTTAGTACTAGTCACCAACTTATGCCCCCTGACCAATTTTAACATTGCCTCATAAATCATCCCAAAAATACATACAGAGGTCACAGTAACAAACGAGTCAGTTCAGAACAGATTTCTTGGATGGGAAGCGGGATACCTCTGAGCTGATTACCGGCTTCACCCTTCTGAGTCACGCTGTAGGTTTTCACTTGGCTTTCTGCTAAGACATATCTATTGACTCCCATTTTTTCCTCTGCAAATAGACTTTAACAAAAGTCAGGTATTGATTTTCAAAGCAGACCACGACTGCATTAGTGAAGTTAGGAGATGATGAACAGAAACTGTGAAAATGTGTGAAAAGTCCAGCATTCATCAAAGCACTACAAAAGCAGAAGGGCTGAAACCTCAGCATGGCCCAGGGGTTTGGATCTACCGAAGTGGTGGGGATGGCAATATGGAAGTGTCCCAGCCAGTGAGGGATTTGGAGCAGCAGCTGCAGCACCATCACGGAGAGGAGGGTGTTGGGCCAGCGGTGGGATCAGGGAGCTGGGGTGGAGGGAACAGGCACCTGGGGAAGGACATCTGGCTGTGGGGTGCTGAGCAGGGGTGGCTGGGACATGTGGCACTATGGGGAGAAGGTGTGGGATGTGTACTCTGGGTGGTACTGGCGTGTTTAACCAGGCTGCCTCGCAAGACGCTGTTGCCAGCCAGGATGAAGATGGCCTGTGGGTCCCTCACCTCCACCACCTTCTAGTGCATAACGTGCAAGAGGTTTAAATGTGACCGAACTTGCGCGCAATCTCTGGGCACCCCAGATGCATTGTTTTAGGCCTGTACTGCACCTCTGCTCTCTCCCTGGCCGTGCAGAGCTGATGTTGAGCAATCCCCCAAATGTTTACTTTGCTTTTGGAAGACAATGGAAATTTACTCCAGAGCTTTACCTCATCGCTTCTGGGACATTTGTGGGCAGCAGCGTTTCCAGCACCGTTCTGGTTCTTCCTCTGTCTGGCTCCTCCTGTACCAGAGGCAGCTGGCTTTGCAGCAGTGTTATTTTTTCCCCAATTTCGCTTGAATCCATTGCCTCCAGAACTTCTGTGAAAACTTCATTCACATCTTCTTCTGAATTTGCATGAGCCAAACCGTTAGTCATCGAAACCTCCTTTCCTCCACGCTTAACAAAAGCTCTCCTTTTCCATGGAGGAGCCCTGAGGAGCCAGAGGCTCTGCATGGGATCACATCCCCTCTCCACGTGGTGCTGGCTGCGGGGCACCTCCAGGAGGGAGGACGGACTTGCCAGCATCCATCCGCTAGCTCCATCTAGTGAGAAGACTACCGCGGCGTCTGTCAGCATGGGGACATGGGGCCAGGCTCCCCAGCCTTCCCGGGGACCCCTGGCAGGATCAGCCTGGCTTCTCCAGGTCCCCAGGTAGGTTGCGCTGGAGGATCTGAGGCTGGCTGGAAACCTGTGAGCAGAAAGTCACTGGGGCTGGGGCCGCAGCAGGAGGTGGAGAGGAGGCATGGGAGCAGGACAAGGCACGGTGCGCTGGCCCCATGGCGTCCACGATTTCCCTCCTGAGTGAGGAGCGAGCTGGAATATCTCCTGGTGGGCTGGGGGCCAGAATGCTCCTTCGAGACCTCTTCTCCCAGGATGGTGCATTTACAGTGTGGATGCAGAGTGAATCTGGTCTTTGGACCACTGGGCTTGGACCTGCTTTAAACCGGCAATGTCTTCCTGCTTCTTGGCACCACGACTTTACGGCCACCAACATCAACCGCTGCCTGTCATTCGTAGATGCCAGCACCAGGAAGTTCATCCTTCCCCTGGACTAGCTGTTGAGGACAGAGAGATGAATGTGGTGAACCTAAGTCCGCATCATCTGCAAGAGAAAGATCGTGCTTTAGTGTGAGTCTCTTTAGGTCTACACAGGTTGAACAGCGTCCTGGTCCTTTTTCTAGCAGGCACAACAGGTCACTGCACACCACCACTGTACAGAGTCGCACCGTTTCCTGGGGGAAAGAGGTGCTTTCTGCCATCCAGAGAAGACACAGTCTTTCCTTTTCCACTACTGGCACTCATGGTTCACCTTTTGGCAAGCCACGTCCCACCCAACTGCCCCTCTTTCTCTAAGCCTATTAAGAGGAAGGTTCTGAAACTGGTTTGTCTTTTGAACCCTTTGGGTTGAACCATGTTGTTTTTCCAATCTCTAGCTGAAGTGCACGAGTTTTAAGGTGATCTAATAGATCGTAGTAATTTTAAATTCTGCAATAGCGTGACAAATCTGAGGTTGAGATTTGAGACTGGGACTCCTAGCATATTCTTGACTGCTGCTGTTGGACAAGATTGGTGGAAGTAGGGATTTATCTGGGATTTCCTTAGTTCACTCTGATACTCCTTGCTTTAGCCAGTGGATTCCCTAAATGCCCAAGTTAAAATTATCTGTATGGTGTTTATTCCTGCCACCTCACTGCCTATTGAACTCATCACTTTCATGGGAATGGCATCTTGAAAGATGGTAATCTGGGAAAGACATGGGAATAATTATAGATTAACTTCCGGGTATGATGACCTAATGTGACAATTTGTCAAAAAGAAGCCCATACTGTCCTTGTGGTGTGAAAAAGGGGAAATCAGGGTGCATCAGGAGGGCACAGAGAGGTGCACTTCTCTGAACTTCAGTGGTGGGAACCACAATGGCATATTGGGTCTGGCTCTGCTAGCCATGCTTGGAGAGGTTGAAGGAGGCTGAAAAATTACAGATGGGTCAGATAAGAGCTAGAAGAATAAAGAATCTGCAATATGAAAAACCCGCTTTTCAGTTTAGCAAATATTATATTCCTTGAAGAAGTTAAGAAGTGATTTTATCTTTGCCTATAAAAATCTAGATCAAAAGGAAGTATCTGATATCATTGGTGGTTTGTTTTGTTTTTTTTTTTCATTTAGTTAACAAGAATAATACACTCTGCTGGCTGGAAGTTTAAGAATCTAAAGCTGGACTAAAGGTTACGTTTTTAAGAATAAGCATAACAATCCACTTCATTTGAGCAATCTGGGGAACTGCAGTGTTATTCATAGATTACATTCCTCTCTGCAATAGAAAAAGAATCATGAATCTTTTTTTTTTTTAAGAGTAACATTGTAGTAATTCCTATCTCCCTTCCAAGCAAAAGCAGATTATTTATGTGTGTTTTGAAAATCATTCTGTGCTTGGTGCCTGCAGCTACAGAGGATGAGACGGTGTGACTCAAGGGGTCTCTTGTGTTTCTCTATATCTTGTTTTATTCCCTCTCGAACAAAGGTATTGGGTTGAACCCTTCAGCAGTTTGCAGATTAAACGGTGAAGGATTTTTTTCCCCCTCAGGCTGTTTCATGGTTTGGCAAAGAGGAAGCCTTGTGCAAAGCTGACCCGCGGCAGCTCCTCTCTCCTGTTCCCTCTGCCTGGAGCATGTATTTGGCACCATGTCATGAGGCAATGGAAAAGAATGGCAAAAAGTCAATTTTGTCTAACCAAATAAGGTCTTCCACCAGAAGGAGGAAAACTGTGGTCTTATGTCCTGTTTCTGTGTCACTCAGGTGCTTCAACCCTGAAATTTCATTTTTCACTATCACCCACTGGTTTTTACCCTGCAGTGTCTCTCCTGCCTGGCTGCCCGATAAAGATTTGAGGAAAGCGGCACATACCCTCGCACTGAGAGAAGCATTGCAAGAACGGGAAGATTCCAGGAATAGGAAATGTGGTATTACTCAATAAACATTAAATAATAAACACCCCCTCAAGCCATAGAAGAAAAAAATTGTTCGTTGACCTTTTTGGTACAAAATAATTAAGAAAAGGGTGGATGATTTGAAGACGTTTGATGTCCCTCTCCAGTGTCAATACTGGATTTATTTACTGGAATGTCTAAGGCTCAAGCTGGAATGAGGGGAAGCAAGAGAGGGGCTTTCCTTCGCGCATACTATAAAGGAGGGAAGTCAAGTGTCTTTGCATTGTGCAACACATGATTTCTGTAACTTTAATCGAAATGTGTTTGCGGGGTGGGGGTGGGAGGGAGAGCTAGATTGTGTTGATAGGATATTGCTTAGAGAAATTCCAGTTCCTGAAGCTCTTAACAAAAGTATTCGCCATGAGGAGGGGGAAGGGTTGGCAACAAAGGCCTTTTTTTCTCAAGAACTCCCATTTGGAACACATTACGCTCTTGCAACATGGGATGGATAAACATTGTATTAATGATTAGATGGAGACCAAGAGCTGAACTTGTTTGCATTTCATAAAGCAGTTGTTCTATTGACCGTATGTCTTTACTCTTGGGAAGAAGTAGCTGTTAAGAGAAAGCGCGTCTCTTTTTGTGAAAATGAACTGGACTGCGTGTGGAAAAGAGGAACAGTCATTTGAACCGTGCCTAAGACCACTGACATTTTACCTCCGTGCCAGTTTCGCTTTCAGAAGCCAGCTGTCAAATTATCAGGCTGAGAGACGATCATTTCAATCTGCTAGGTTTCTGGTGATACACGTGCCAAACATCACAGGATGATCCTGAACTAGGATCCAACGTATCGGAAGCAAAAGGAAAAAAACCCCATACGCATATATAAATAGGTAAATATAGAAGTGAAAGATGCAGAAAAGCATCCAGATTTGCCCTACGTAGGGATTCCAGCATGATCTTCTGGGTCTTTTTCCTAAATCTACCTTTTAATTTTTAAGCCACAGTCCTCAAGTTTTCAGGTGCTCTTTCCAGGTGCAAAATGTTGCTTGGAAGAACCACATCAAAATCTGAGCTTCCAGTTGGCTGCCTGGACAGGCGGCCCTGCTCCCAGTTGTGCTGGCCGGCTGAGAGGGGGAAGGGACCCTCCCAGAGCAACCGCTTCCCGTGTAACCCAGCTGGGCTCTGGAAAGGGCACGAACAAATGTGTTTCTCAAGATTTTGCGCCTGGGGTTCTTCTACCGAAATTTTTAGGAATTTTTCTTCTACGACTGAAAACAATGATTCACCTTTTAGATAGGAAGTAATTCATTGGCAGTTTTTGAGCTGGAATTTCTCTCAGGCTAGTCTGTCATCAGGAAAAAGTCCAGCACTGGGATGATAGCATTAGCAATTTTTAAATTCAACCCTCTGTTAATCTTGTAATTTATTTTCTTTTCCAAAATGAACCATATGTTCTTTGCTGTTTTTCCCGTTGTACTGAAGATGTGTGGCTTCTATGGAAAATTTGCATTTTGCCTGGGTGCTTAAGTTTACCCCAGGTAGTATAAATACTCACAAACTCAATTCTGAGCCCAGTAAAATATATAAAGCTCCCAAGGATGAAAAATGCTGCCTTTTGGTAAAATTAAATACTTTATGAGTAGTGGTAACTTTCCTAGATGATGCTCTGGCAGTGCAGGGAAAGGTTTCATCTGCTGCCCCTCGGAGAGATCTCCTCCCTCCCTGAATCCAAAGGGGAGAGCATTTCAAGCAGCCTGAAGGGCTGAAGAGGGCTCCATTTTGAGTGAGACCGGCTTGCCACTCTTCAGTATAAGGGCAAGTCTTGTTCCTCCCTTATCAAGAAAAGGGAATGACTCAATGTCAAGGAATGACAAGCGATTAAATTTGGGATGCAATAGACCGCAGGATAAAATCCATGCACGTGGGGGAGACTGTTGGATCGAGAACAAAACAGGACAGGGCAAAGAGAAATGGGGAGGAACATCTACAGTGACTCATCATGGTGCAGGAATCTCAGATGCGAGGCTGGAAGACGAGGTGATACATATGGTGTGGTTGGGAAGGATGCAAAGCAGAGAACAGAGAAGCTCTTCAAACTGGAAAGAGAAGGAGAGTAGCTGAGGGAGCTGCCAGGGTCGCAATGACCGAGAAGCTGCCTTTCAGCTGCCTGAACAACAGGGCATTCCCAAGCCATCATGTTTCCTAAAGGAGGCATTGCCTCGAGTGAGAGGAGAAGAAATTGGGCATAACTTAAACAGGCACATGGGAAGGACGATGGCCAGTAATTCATCCAGACCAGAGGTATTTCCAGGGGAAACACAGAAGATGAGGCAGATCAATCAGACAGGCACCCCAGTCAATGCGGGAAAAGAGTGGAAAACAGGAGGGTGGGAGAAGTTTGGGTGGCTCATCGGGACAAGCCAGATGACAACATGTACAATGCAGATTTGCTGGGGCACCGAAACAGAAACTAGGTAGGAGCAGTTTACAGAGGACTGGATTCAGACCTGAGAAAGGTGCAGTGACGAAGACCGTATTTTAGGCATTTGGGTGTGCTCAGAGGACCTGGAGGTCCACGGTTTCAGACCACTGGGCCTGGCAGTGCCAGCAGAGTATGGGGGCTGCTCTTCTGCGCTGCAGCTGGGAAGGGGGTTATCGCTTGATTTCTCTTAGCCGAGGTGAGTTACTGTTGTGCTACCGTCTACGGTCCATAGTATCAAAAGCAAAAGGAAGAACTTTCTATAGAAGTTGTTCCTCTCTTACTGACAGCTTGCCAACTGCTTTCTACAGGAGATTTCATTTGTTTAGCTGCAGTGACTGCTAAAAAAAAAAAAACAACCCCAAAGGTTAGGAGCTGCTGCAAGATATTTGCAAGCTGTATGAAACAACAAGGACTAAGTGGTGTCTTTTAGTGTCCTCACTAAAGAAGAGGTAGGGTGTTTTCACACTTTGTTTTGAAAGTAGTCAGGTCAGCGTGCCGTACGGAGAAGCTAACGCAAAGGTCGGATTCCAGGTAGTGCAGATTGTTGGAAAAGGTTTCTATGGCTTGATTCCCACTGAAGTTTGCAAGTGTAGGGGAGTAACGTTATGTGGAGGCTTGTGAACAGTCGCTAGTTAGCTCTTTACCTAACACTGCACTGCTAAATTAAGCTTGGAAGAACAGTTGGGGCATTTTAAGCAACTTAATTTTAATTTTAAGCAATTTAAGCATGGGGCAGGCAAGGAAATGTAATCAGAACCCTGCAGCCTTTCTGTTTCCTTTCTCTTGACGTTTGTTTAGAGTTCATTAGATGTATAATACAATATCAGTATTTTATATGTCTGTAGATCAACTCATTGTAGAGGCATCTCAGAAATCCTTGTTGCCGACTGCTGGCTGGAGATCACATGGATGTGAGAGTTGGAAGGGAAGCGCAGAATGGGAGAAGAAAGCTGGAATCAGCCAATTTGGGAAGGCCTCTGCAGCAACGGGAGGGATAACCTCTTCCAGCACGTATCTGAGATGCAATGAACGGTGAATGCAGAGTCACGGGATCCCAGCTAAAAGATCCCCACAGCCCGTTCCAGGGAACCTTCTACATCCAAAGCAGGTCCCTCTTGATTCTTTACTTCTCTGGGTTTTAGGCGAATGCCAACCCCCCCCCAGCTGCGGCTGTCCTGCACGGACCCTGGCCCCTGGCTGTGCCGCTGCTCTCCAGAGCTGCCTATGGGAGACGGGAAGCCGGTGCAGCTGCTGTGTTAGCAAAGAAGGGAACTTCCCCGGGGCTCCCCGCAGCATCCTATCGGAAAGTCATCGATCGCCTCTCCGTGGTGCTTTCACTGATGCTCTTCAGCATCCTCTTTAGACAAAACTGTTGGGGGAAGTAAGGAGGGATTTGGAGAATGCCGGGCACTGAAGCTCTGTTGCCCTTTTGAACTTGGCTTACAACATTTTAGCTTTCTGGCTTTGGCCAAGAGGCTGGAAAAAGTCGCAGAGAAATCATTGAGTCCCTTTAGTGCAGCTGAAGTTTACACAGCGGCCAACGCTCCGTATTGTTTGTGGGAAGTATTTTCAATTAGGTGACGGGGCAAAGGAGAGATTTTTCTCTGACCTGGAATCCAGTGTTTGTTGCTCATTTCAATATTGTATTCTCGTGCAGTTAACTGGCTCCACATCTTGTATGTTCTTGCTTGTGATTTTTGCAATGAATGGGTGGCACAGACAGGCAAAGTCAGGACATTCAGGGATAAAGCAAGGTTATCTGCTGGAGTCAGTTATTGTGCTGGCTTAGGGGAACAATTCCTTTTATCCAGTATCCTGGGCATTGCGTTGCAGAGGGGACTGATGGGTTTAAATGGGCAGACCAAGAGACAGAGCAATTTTACTTGGGCGGTGAAAATGCTTGCACGTGTGGAGGATGTTACAGAGCTAACGGGCCAGCGAGATCCAAAAGAGAGGAACATCTTTCAGACACCATGTGGAATTCTCTATTTGCAGTCTGACCCATAATCGCTTAAAATCAATTCAAGACCTTCTGGTGTCCTTCTTCACTCTGCAAACAAGTTTATATGTAGGGCTGACATCTTTTGGGATTAAATATTTTAAGCCTGGTCTTCAGTGATTCAGCCACTGAGCTGGGAAAGTAAGGTTTCCCCTTGTTGGGATGAAGTAATGGAGCTGAATAGATGGAGGCACGCGTTTATGGAGAGCTAAGGGAGTTGTGCTGTAATTTACTATTAGCACAACTACTGTTGTGCTAATTAACTACTACTATTATCCCGGGATGCTAATAGAAGTTCCTGTCCACGTAATCTAGAAGTGTCCAAACAGCTGCTGAGCCTGCTTTCCAGCCTTGCCTGGAGTTGCATCCATCCTGACTTTGGCAGATAGGAAAACCTCAATTAAAACAGCTTCGTCACCTTCTTGCTGTTATGTTACAAACATGGTCATTATTAGGCATATTGTCAGGACTGTGTTTTTTAATGGTTTTGCCTTCTCTGAGAGGAAGCACATGGAATTTTATTAAGGAAGAATAGACCCCCATATAGAAAGCAGTTTGGAGAAGACATGCCCCAAAGCTTCCCTAGTACTGTTCTCTCTTCATGTCTTCAGAGTTCTCCAAGCAGAAGATAGAGAACAGGCACTTTTTTCCTAGAAATATTGGTGAAGATCACAAGGAAAGAAACTAGGCACCTGGTGAGAAAATGACGATTCAACCCCCAAAAGGGTGCTCTCCCCCTCAACAGCTCCCCAGGTTGTTTTCTGCATGTAATTTGCTTTTTTGAGACTTTTAAAGACTACCAGTTAGAGACAACTGCTGCTGACCAGGCTGGGAAAGCACTCTCCTAAGAGCCCCTGGAGGGAGACTTCCCAGCAGAAGTCTCAGTGCCCGCCGGAGGAGGGTCTCGGTGGGGCACCGCGCTTTCAAACGGCAGCGTTCCACCGCAGGCTGAGGGCGGGCGGCGGGCGGCCGGCAGAGTAAATCGTCTTTCAGAGGCAGCCCATGAGGAAAGCACACGGTAGATAAAGGCTGACCCTGGGAAGGCTGGTGTGTGTCAGAGGAGTCTGTGAAATGCTTTTCCTTACTGTTTCTTTAATGTGGCAGCCTCAGGATCCGGTGAAGCATGGCCACACTCTATAGACTGTAGACTTTCAAACTTTTTTGGATATCAGTAGATGATCCATCTACCCTTCCTATTTTCCTTGAGAGCCTCATGGGTTTTAATGCAGTTGTTTGATGCTACTAGCAACAGAGTTGCTCTTTCCAGGGCTGGAGTGAAATTTCCAGCTGGCCTGATACTAGTTTTCCCCTACCAAGCAAGTGGAAAAGCCGATGGTCGCAATGGACCAGGAGATGGGCTCTAATGTGGGAGTGGGACAGGCGGTGCCTGAATTAGGATGGGGAATGGCTGGTGTCCCTCACAGGGGCTTCCCCACACAACCATCTGCACCAGGGAAGCTGCTCCACTGCAGCATTTTCAGCCTCCTTAGCATTAATCTTAAAGCTGAGGGGTATTTACAGTGGGCACTACACATCCGCTTTACATTTGGTCTACATGGATTTAACAAGCTCAGCAAAATAGATTGGTATTGTTTACCTCCAGGTAAAACAGATCGGTATTAAACTCACGCGCATCACTCAGAAATACTGTTATAACGTGAGGGTAATATTGTCTTCTCTTGTGGCGTGTGAAGGGATTACTTTGGCTGTAAGATAAGAGTGCTACTGTGCCATAACCACAACCGTGTTTGCTTCTGGCAAAAAGGATCCCTTTTCTCTCCTCAGGTGCTCTGATCAAATCAGCGTCTGAACCAGATTTTCTTTGCTTTGGGCTGTTGCAAGCCACCCACGAGCCCCAAACCCAAAAAGTTTAAATCCGGGGCGGGGGGAGCACCTCTTGCAGCTCCGGCACGGTGGAGGGGAGCTGGCAGCTCTGCTGAGAACCTCATCCACAAGTGTCACAGTTGTGGCAACTTGTATAACTGCATTTGTGACCACAGACTAGGATCCAGGGAAGGACTGGTAGATGAGCGTTAAAAGCTATGGTCCACTGCCTTGGCAGGATTAGCCCTTTAGGGAATATTTTGCAAGAGTGCTGTTAGTGAGAAGCTCCTGGTTACTTCAGTCCTAATCTAACCGCCCAGGAGCTCACGTCTGTCCTCAGCACGGACGGATGCGCATCAGGTTCCCAGGATGGCAGTGACATCTTCATCGGGACATCTTCACGCACTGGGGACAGAGGTGTGTGAATCATTGGCAGCAGGGGACAACCCCGGTCCTGATCTCTGTTGGGGACCTCAGAAATCTCTGAAACATGGGGGTTTACATGGGGTGAAGAGCAGTATTCCTTACAGCTATTTCCCCCAGTGAAAACCACAGCAAAATGTAATATATGTGGACGTGTGAAAGGCTGGCGAGAGCGCTTATCTCCGGAGCGGCACATAGCAATTCTGCTGAGGTGGATATATTGCTGTCATTTCTTGTCGGCTGATACCGGCACCCCAGCCAT
The DNA here is from genome assembly GCF_000690835.1 of Fulmarus glacialis. Classification (NCBI taxonomy): domain Eukaryota; kingdom Metazoa; phylum Chordata; class Aves; order Procellariiformes; family Procellariidae; genus Fulmarus; species Fulmarus glacialis. The sequence continues at coordinate 25,667 of NW_009212954.1, read as the reverse complement.
GGGAACGCTTCTTTGTGCTACCATTATCTTTGAGTCCCTGAAGTCGTTTGTGTGACTGAGCTGCTGCAGAGACCTTTTGTCACCCTGGCCGATCGCTAACAACAATAAGATGTAAACAAATACCATTCCTGTAAATCAGCATGTAACTAGTGCAGTGGAAGGAGTTCAGGGAGACGCAGCCTAGAAACATGATTTCATAGGAAGGCTTCTGTGGCTTCATGGCCTGACCACCTCCCGCTCTGCAAGCAGCATGCTGAGCCCATTGGGAAGAGTGTGCCGGTCATTCGCCGAGTGCCAGCATTGCCCAGAGGGTCCCGGCCAAGGGGTCCAGCCCCTGCCCGTGCAGTTCGGGAACTGACCAACCGCAGGCTGCTCCACGGGAAGCTCCGCAAAAATACGCAGTTTTTTTCGAATACATTTGAGGACCACACCATGGGGTGCCAGAAGTTTTCTTGCCTTGTAGCTACAGGGCTTGCGGTGGCTGATACAACTACACGGACGTCTGTGGAGCGATGGCTGTCTTTGGCACCTTGGAGTTCAGGGTATGTAGATGCAGAAAGATGTGTTTTATTGCAAATATTAGTACCAGCATCCCATGAAGCTCTGGCTGAGTCCTGCACTCACTCCGCTCTTGTTTCCCACTCTGGTCTGCTCTGGTTTTGCGTTCGGATGTCTCCATCCCGGGGCTGTGCAGGGTGATGCCGTGGCACCACCCGTCTTTTCCTCACTTGCGATGAAGGTGGAGGGGAACTGCCTCCCACACAGGAGGTGATCTTTAAACTCAGGGTGTTTCTATCCTGGGATGGATATGGACATGGATACACCAAATTTCACTGAAGGGGACTCTCTCTCCTTCACACTGGTTCTGACCCCAAGAACAAGGGCAAGAGAGAAGTTGCTTGAACATGCAAAAATTTCTGTGGAGGACACATTGCGGTTCCTTTATGTGGTGCCTCCATTTGTCACCACTTATTTCCAGACAGTCCAAATTCTACGTGCCAATATGACTTACCTTTCCCTGTACTCCTCCCGTGTCCTAACACGAAGAAACAAAACAAAGTTCTCTCTTCAAGAGTTATTTCCAAACTGCTGCTTTTTCTTTTCAGAGGCTCTCCGCAGAAGCAGGGAACAGCTTTCTGTACGTGTCAGCATGAACTAGAACACTTCCTAGCTTGACCTGCTTCCAGCAGAGTAAACACAGATGCCTGAAATGTGAGTTAAAAATTGTATTCTGCACATATAAATAATCTCCTAGCTATGGTAGTAAAATAACACAGCTGTGTCTCCTCTAGAACTGGAGTCAGACTCTTGTGAGTAGATATACTGATTTAAGTGGCTGCTTCTCCGGTCTTCTGCTTTCCTAAAAGCTGTTTCTTCACTATGGAAGATCACCACAGTCATCGCTTCTTGGGTGTGGGGGGTTACGGTGTGCTGCTCTGTAGTGCTCTCCCCGGGAGTTGTTGGCCGCTGCCCTGCGCCGTACCCTGGGGCGGCATTGCCCGGGCTGCGAGAGCATCCACGTGGTCCTGTACCGGCAGATGCGGTGGACCCTCTCGGACTCGCTTTTTGCCTGCGCTTTGGTCCAGAGCTGGATGCAGCCACGTACATGGCGCCCAACCTCCTGCCGGTTCAGAGCAGGGTTGCCGCACTGCAGAGCCCTCTCGCTTCAGTCGGCAAAAGCTGCGATGGAGGCCCCGTACCCCCGTACCCTGCCGAAACGCTGCCTCCCCTGCGATGGCGAAGGGAGGACTTCGGCCCTTGCTGTCAGGGATCCGGTGCAGGTTTAGCTCAGCTGCCTTCAGCTGCGTTGCTTCAGGTATTCACGGCGGTGTTCAAGAGCAAAACAGGGTTCATAAAGCAGCTGGGTCTCAGGGAAAGGCCATTTTTGGGTAGCGTCCCAGGGGCAGGTGTACCACGGGGCCTGGGGCAATGCTTACAACACCGCTTTACGTTGCTGCCCTAAAGATCCTCCGCCGTGGAGGAGGAAGGGGAAGGAGTTTCAGAGCTGGCAGGTATTCAGTGCCAACCCCCTCGGCTCAGCCAGGGCACTGCTTTACTCGCCTCTTATCTTTATGCTAATCTCATTTTATAATTTTTATGGTTAGGAAAAGAAAAATAAAACCTCAGAGATACAGAACACCCTGAACACAATATCCAGGCAAAGACACACTTTTCTGGCTGACGTAAATGCAGCTTCTGGTGTTAGTTATATCCAAGCTCTGATCTTCCTCCATGTCAACTCCTCACGCTATCTGCAATAAATATACATCTTGATTTACACCAGTGCAAATAAGAGATACGGTCCAACGATCCTGGCACTCCTTTTGTAGGAAAATTTTTGCCCGACTCCCATTTCAGTTTTTCCACAGACTCCTGGCTGTGGTGGAATTGCACTGAGTTCATGCTCATCTGCGAAGAGAAAGAGCTCTTCTCTTAGAGCTGCATCTGCCAAATCATAACGCATTAAATGGTCCCTGAGTTTCAGCATGACAGGGGAAATTCCCCCAAGTTTCCTTTATTACGCTGGCAGAAGGCAGTCTCACAGCTTTTCACAGTTTTGGAGAAGCCTAGGAGCAAAGAATTTACTAGGGAGGAGAGAACTCACGAGATATTAGAGGATTTTTTCTATTACTTGCTCTTTCTAAAACTCCTGGGGTTTCCCTCGTGGTGCTGCGAGGTCGGGCCGTGATGCTTTCCTGGCTTCTCGCGTCTGAGACTCCCTTATAGCTGCATATGTCGAACCTGCGAGCTGCCGGTAACGCGGACCCCGCGGCGGGGCTGCTTCCCTTCCCTCCAGCGGCGTGCTCGGTGGGTGCCTCCCCGGCCCCGTGGCAGCCTCGTTAGGTAGCTGAAAGGCAGCGGGAGAGCCAGTGTTTCGGCCCCGGGAGCTTCTCCTTGATGAGACGCATCCTGCGGGCACCGCGCAGGCCGTGCAGAGGTGACACGGTCGCAGGCGAGCGTCCTCTTCAACACGGAGCCGGCAGCCGGAGCCCACCCGCAGCACACGGGTGGAAATCGTACGCAGGAATTCCCAGTCTGAGTGTAGGTGAAACACTCAGTGTGACAGAAGCCGCTTTCTATTCTCTTGGATTTGGGTCCCTAGCTTTAGGCAAGAAGATTTCAATAACAGAGCACCTGGCAGCGCGTTGCCACTGATAACGACCTGTTTACAGGAGAAAGGAATTGTGCTCCCATCGCGTGCACTTTCAAACAGGAGAAATACTTTCTGCAGCATCACAGCAATCTTGCCAAGCTGGGATAATCCTTTTTATAGTCTAAATTAGTTGACAGCGACTCTCCGACTATTGGAGCTGCCTTTCCTGTGCTCTCCACCTGCCCAGCTGACTCCGGCGCCGCAGGCAGTCTCTCCGCCTCCGTTGGCATGAGGAGCAGTTGTCTCTACTGGCATTTTTCAGAGTCCTATCTCGGAAGTGGATGTCTTCATTTTAGCTCAGCCACGAGCCTTTCATTTTGCTTTGATGAGAAGTTACGCTTTTCAGCGAGTGGGGGGTTGGCGAGTGCACTTGGCAGGAGGGAAGTTCCTTTCCTTCCTTCCCTTTTGCCCCTTTCTTCCTTGAGATGAATTTTTTTTAGTCTTTCTTAAAAATGGCTTTTTGTTTACTCACAGCCTTTACTTACATCCCTTCTTCTTTCAGTTGCAACTCAGCTGTCTGCTTCATGAGTCTTCAATGCCGGGATTTCCTAAAATATCTGGGCAGAATCTCTGAGGAACACGGGCAGGGGAGATTTAGTCCCCTTAACATACCACGAACAAAACGCAGAGAAAATCTTTTACCATCATGAGTGAACAGCAACAGCTACTTCAAAATGAAAACCCTAAAGAAACGTTTTCATTTAATGGTAGATCTTTAAGGCCGAGACGATGCTTTTCTGCCCTGGGTTCCTCCAGCGGTTGCTCCCTGAAGCCAGCCAAGTTGCTGTGCATTTCCCAGCCCCCCTTGGCTGGGAACGGAGACCGTGGTGGCAGCAGCAGGCAAAAACCTGCCCAGCCCCAGGAGGGACACAGGCTGCCATCGCCAGGGCTTCGGGTCACAGCCTCTCACCAGCGCCTCGTCACTGCGGAAAAACCGAAAGAGGAAAAAAAAAAGGGTTTCCTAATGGTGAGCTGTATCTGAACTCTGCCGTTCTTGGTAGCGGACCTCACAGTGTTAAACAGGAGAGCATGTACTTGAAGCCTGTGGGTTTGTTTTAGTTTGGCTCATTAATCTAACTGAAGCATTGCTGGCTTCAGCCACCGCGAGGATTAAGTGGGGCAGCAAAACAAACGGAAGCCTGAATATCTGCCCAGGTTATCGGCACCTCCCTCCCAGCAGCAAACACCCTGGGACCGGCCAGTAAGAGGGGACCCTAGCCCCTACCCTATTGTCTGACTGCTTTACTGCTGAAATTCCTCTTCGGGCTTTTATTGTTGGGAATATTGATCAGACGGGCATGAAATACAGAGAAATGAAAATAAATCATTACCTGTGCTGTCAGCCAGAACTGAGGACAGACAGGGTGGTTTCTTAGTTTGTCCTGATGGTTCACTTTTTTGCTCTTGTGTGGAGACTTGGTAGCGCATCATGGCTTGAATAACACCAAGCGTAAGATCTGTAGATAAAGTGCACATGTGTGTAATTACATTACAGCACGTAATTTGCTAAAGGATGTTCCTGATTATTTTCCCCCTCCAGCTCTTGTTTTCTTATCAATGTTCACAAACTTTCCTTCTTTCAAACTTGCCCTTTTAATTACTGATTTTGAGAGTGCTTGCTTCTTCTGACTGGCTTAATTCAGCTCGATCATGTTGACTCTGTCCATGGCCTATCCTTTGTACAATCCAGAGCTAAAGCTCAGACCTTGGAAGGACGGTGTGCTTGTAAATCAGTGAACCTCTGCTTCTCTCCAAGACCTGTAGAGATGTTGCAGAAGTAACTGTGTTAGTACCAGGAGGGTTACACCCATGCAAAATAGACAGGAACAATGGGGACTCGGGCTGTGCAATGACCAGGAATAGTATCTACTGACCCTTAGGGTGCAGTTTCCCATTTAGGCTTAATCTGATCTGACTGTGGGGCTGCTGGTGAAAGGGTGGTCCTGCTCTTCCTGCCTGCTCCTAGCCATACGTTCCTGGCACCTCCCTTGCGCTGGAAGTTGCAATCCTGAGGCTACAGAAAGAACCGACATAATTTTTTTCTTTTTTTGGTAAGTGAATTTTCTGCCGGATCAATAAGCCAATCTGAATCATCCTGCCACAGCAAGACCCCTACGTACGATGCAGGAGATCACCAGGTCAGCTGGCAACCTGCAGTTAGACCGGATTAAAGATAACCAGAAAACAATCATCTGTCTTCTATACCCATCCTTTACACTACAGCCTCTGGGTAATCACCCCTCGCTCCAACACATGGGTTTGTGTGAAACCATCAAGGTAACAACACAAAACAAGTCCTGTAGAGGAGCCAGGATCAGCCCACACCTGCGCTGCCCACAGCACTCGCCTCGTCTGCATTTCCCACGCTCTTCTTCCAGCTGCAGTTCCACCTGGGGCCCAGCACCAACCAGACAATGCTCTTGAAGGAACCTGGGACACTTCTACAAGCTATTTCTGCTTCAACTGTGGCAGAAAAAAAGAAGTAGTTTTGATCCTTTCCCCTACAGATACCCGGGTATGGGGATGGCTGCGGGGATGACAGCAGTCCCCTTGTTCCCTGAGCTGGCGTGGTTCTGTGGTTGGTGTGGTGTGGTGTGGTGTGGTTGGTGTTGTGTAGTGTGGTTGGTGTGGTTGGTATGGTGTGGTTGGTGTGGTGTGATGTGGTGTGGTTGGTGTGATGTGGTTGGTGTGTTGTGGTGTGGTTGGTGTGGTGTAGTGTGGTTGGTGTGGTGTGGTGTGGTTGGTGTGATGTGGTGTGGTTGGTGTGGTGTGGTTGGTGTGGTTGGTGTGGTGTGATGTGGTGTGGTGTGGTTGGTGTGGTGTGGTTGGTGTGATGTGGTTGGTGTGGTGTGGTTGGTGCGGTGTGGTTGGTGTGTGGTGTGGTGTGGTTGGTGTGGTGTGGCCCTGCTGCTGCCTCCCCTTCTGAGCATTGCACTTGCACAGCAGCCCTACAGCATCAGCCATCCCCGCGGACGGCCGCCACCCTGCTCTCGTTGAGGCCACGCGTCGTGCAGTGCAAGGGCTAATAGCTGCAAGAAAGCCACCGCAGGTGCAGAGGGCTTTGTCAAGGGTGATGGCGAGGCAGGTGCACGCACACGGGAGAACCAAAGGGATGGAAGGGGGCATCGAGCAGAAGACAGAGTGGTTCAGACACACAAACGCTGTATTTCCAGCAGCTGGTTGCTTCAGGGATTTCGACTGTGTATTTTTCAAGGAGTCCCGTGGGGGAAGCTCATTTGCAAAGACAGGCAAGCAACTGCGACCCTTTGAGGTGTACGCGTGTTCTGCAAAGAGGAGACGCACACACAGTTTGACAGGGGTAAACCCCAGTGCAACGGCTCCTGGATGTTTTTCTCTGTCGCCGTTACGCGCTCCATCGTCCATTTGTGTTCTTAAAATTCAGCCTCGTGTGTTTCTTCTCTGACACGGGTTTCTTCTCAGGTTAATTCCCCTCTGGCTTCCAGGAGAGCAGGATGTGACCCCTCCCGACATTTGTTTAGTGAGTTATGCTCACCTTCTGGAGAACACAAACAAGCTGTTGGACTTCCTCCCCTCAGCTTCAGCTCTGGTCCAGCTCCTCGCTGCTCTTACTCTGGCCTTACGCCGATACAAAGGAGATCGGCACCGGGTTTCTCGGAGTTCTGCTTGCAAAAGTGCCTGTTTTGTGTGATTCAGAGTGATTTAGAGTTTGTGCTCTGTTTTCAAGAGGGACTTACGTCCAACCATACTAAAAAAAATGTAAGTGTGTAATCCCTTTGATTTCACTCGAAATGAAACATATGACTGCCTTTGAGGATCTGGTCTTAATCATTTGAGAAAGTCACTTGGGCTTAGGTCTGTAAACAGTGATGTCATTTCTAAAAATAAACCTTATACTCCAAAGGCACCCGGACAATGCCAACGTTGTCCCTCCTGTCCCACCCTACCCGGCAGGTAGGAATTGGAGGACCATGATGAGAAAAATAAAAATAATTTCCATCTCAGGACAGCCAGACCTGAATGTAATTACTGATGAAACTGTAAACCCAGCTTCCCGATAATGTTTGGAAACCAAAACGAAGCATCCTCCTTGTTCATGGGAACAGAAATTGTATTCACATAACAAAGAAATTAGGTAAGAGGAAGTATATTGAGGAACTCAGGAAGTGAAAAGTCTTTCATTGCTATATTCTTGCAAGAGCTAATACAAAGCAACATGATTAGTCGGTTCTTCAGCAGCTTCCTATTTCCATCACCAACCTGCTTTAATCTTTAAGGTACTGAGCACTGTGTTTGTCTGAAGTGAATCTGGATGAACTTGGTGCCTCGCAGTTTGTGTCCAGCTGAGTCGCGGTGCAGAGGTGTAGCATGGAAGATCTGGTGGAAATTAGATTTCAGTGATGTCTTTCACTCCCCCCCCGCCTTGCTCTCTTTTCATCTACCTCAGCCACAGCATCTCTTGGTAGAGCTCTTACTCCTCGTACTTTTCCTTACTGTTTTTCGGCAATGCGGTACGTGACCGTGGGATGAGGAGCCTGGTGGTGTGTTACATCTGAGCATCCCAGCTTTAGGCCAGGCTAACATTAAGGCCAAAATACTGGACTGTTATTCCTGAGGACATTAATTCCGCTTCTAGGACCGTTTTGATTTGTGCAACGGGGGTTGGCCCAAGGTCACTTTCTCTTCTCTCCAAGGGAGATAATTTAATTCTTCACCCCTTCTTGTGCCCCCAGGTTGTGGGAGGAAGGGCCCCTGTACCACGCCGGCCATCCGTGCCCCCGTGGAGGACACTGCCCAGACACTTGCGATTAGGATTGAGCCCTGCATAAATAAATGCCATTTTGCAGCCCTGGGGGGTGTGCCGCGCTCTGAAAGCCAAGCAGCCTTGTGATCCAGGCTGCACGTGCCGATTCGGAGAGACGCTTTGGGCGGCTTGGGATGCCTCTCCCTGACACCAAGCCCCGCTGGGCAGAGGAGACCAGTGCGTAGCAGCGCCCTGCCAGCACGCCTTGTTCTTGGCAGGCTGGAGACAGCAATACAGTCGGGTCTTCATCAAGGAGAAGGGAAACCTTCAGCCCCTGTGCATGGTGGGGTGAAGCTGCGTCTCTTACGCACCCGCAAAGCCGGGGTCCAGGAAGACCAAAGTCACCCCGAGTTTCCTGGCCACCTGCTCCTGGACTGAGATAACACACAACATATGCCTCAGCTTCTACCTCACTGTGGATGTAGGCTGGACATTTGCCCGCGAGGTGCACTTTATGCTGGCTGTAAACAACAAAATGCCGCTGGTACGGCTGTCTTCGGCAAGTCCTGTATGGAGCTCCATCCTCCGCCCACCTTCAGGGGCTTGCCGTGGGTGGTGGGAAGAGGATTTTGCCTCTGGGATGGGCGGCTGCAGCCAAAAAGTCCCTGGAGCTGAGCTGAAGAGCAGTTACCGGGATTTCCACATGTGCCTATTTCTTCCCTGGAAAGCAGGGGTTCAGTGGCAACAGGACAACACATGACAATAAGGATTTTTTTTTTTGTTGTCAAAACAACTGTCTATTTCTAAGGTGATTTTCAATGAAAAGTGTTTATCACCATTGCAGTCAGAAGGGTGGGGGATGTCCTGTTTTCTCTCAGGTTATTTCTCTTTCTCTTCACTTTAAAAAATGAGGATGGATGGAGGGACAGGAGAGCCGGAGCTGGAGGTGAGGAAGAACGTGAACAGAAATGTTTTCAAAGGGAAACTTTCTATTTAGCTTTCTTCACTGTATTTTGCAAAACTTACGCATATTTCAAATGGAAACACAAATTCAAAAGGCCAGGCAATGTCCCCGGTGGAGGCAAACTGGCTCCGTGCCAGGCTGCTTCCGAAGGCAGGGACCCAGCCTGGCAGCGGCAGCGCGTCTCCTCCCCATCCCACCTCCCTCCTGGGAGACAGCACCTCCCAGCCTGGTTTGGTCTGCGGAGGAAAGGTAGCACAAGGACCTTTACTGGTCACCATCTTCCTTAAAGCACCCCCGTATCTGGGCCATTAATTTCAGCCAAGCCACTTCTTTATGCTGCCCCGAGAGGGGGAGGATGTCCCAAGTGTATGGGACCAGACCCCCCACGGGCATCGGCTTATCTCGGTTGCGTTCAAGGCAGGCGGGGATGTGGTCTGAGATGTGTGTGAGGGGGACAATGAGGGCAACAGGGCTAAAAACTAAAAGGACACTTTCAAAATTAAAACTAGCCAGGTACTTCCTCTGCTTGCAGGTTTGCAAACCAGGCAGCACTCCGTTGTTCGGTGCTGCGAACGGGGA
>NW_009212954.1:0-16104 GCF_000690835.1 Fulmarus glacialis | reverse complement strand
GGTGTTGTGCAGCCGCCTGGTACAGTGGTGGAGAAACCAGCGGTCCCTGCAGGCAGCCACGAGCAGCTTTCACTTCGCCTGTTTTACTGAGACCCACTCAACTACTTAAGGCTTTCCCAGCGTACAGTTTGAGACGGGTTTACAGAATGTTTCAGATGGCAGAAGTGGTTTGAAATGACGGGTTTCCTCACATTCATCCTGTTTGGACCATTTCTAGTCAGGAAGCTTTCCTGGATGAATCTGAGGATAAAATTGATCAAGCTTATCCCAGGAGTGCAGTGGCTGGTGTTGCTCAGCCAGCAGCATGGATCGGTGCTGAGTCCTGGGGCTCCTGTCCTGTGTCACATGGGTGGCACTGGCTGTGCAGCACCTTCTGACTGCAGAGAGAAGATCCTTTATAGAATCATAGAATCATAGAATCATTAAGGTTGGAAAAGACCTCTAAGATCATCGAGTCCAACCATCAACCCAACACCACCATGCCCACTAAACCATGTCCCTAAGCGCCTCATCTACACGTCTTTTAAATACCTCCAGGGATGGTGACTCCACCACTTCCCTGGGCAGCCTGTTCCAATGTTTAACCACTCTTTCAGTAAAGAAATTTTTCCTAATGTCCAATCTAAACCTCCCTTGGCGCAACTTGAGGCCATTTCCTCTCATCCTATCGCTAAGAAGCAGAATATCTGCAACATGGGACCAAATCATTTGCTCCGAAAATCCGATACCCCCTCTCCAGCAATGACGAGTGATGCTTCAGGAAAACATCTCTATTTAATCTCCCCCCTTCCTACAAACCAAATAACTGGGTGGATGTGAATGTGATATGGGCTGCTGTCCTGGTCCCTGGGCTTGGTGAGCCTCTGCGGAGCGGTGCCGGTGGTGGGAGAGGCAGGAGCTGACCCAGCGGACCCAGCCAGTGCCACAGTGCTGTGCCAGAGAGGGCACAACAGGAGTCCTGTCTCCCGAAGGTAATCAGACTTGTTCCTGAAGTGAGCCGTTTGATCATCCTTATCTTCACCGGCTTAGCTGCTGCACAAATGTTATGACTTTCTCATAGTATTTTGGTACTTTCATTTCAGGTGCCAGCTGAAATCAGGAAGCGTGGCGGAGGGTGGAAACATATAAACCTCGGCATCTTTAAAGTGAGAGCCTGAAAATGGGATAGGTGTCAAGGCAGGTTAATTTTACAGCCTACTGGTGTTGGCAGCATCGCACTTGCTATTCCCAGAGCCACGCACCTTCCCTCTGACCTCACCGACGATGCTCGGCTACTTGCAAGGAAGTAAACAAAAGGGACTCATGGGGACTTTGGTTCCATAGAAACAGCAGGGAAAATGTCCATGCGTGCCAAGTGGAAAAGGACTAAATCAGTGGGGAAGGAAATTTTATTGTCACAGGTTCAAAGGGGATGTTACAAACAGGAGAGTGGGCAAAAAAAAAAAAAAAAAAGAGAAAAAAAAGGGAAAACTTCAGAAAGCAGTCCCTGAAGTCAGATCGCAAAATAGTGCTAATGAAGCCTTGCCGTAGAGCAGTTGTCAAATATGATGTGGTATTTACATCAACAGTGACTCAGGCAGCATTTACTACTTCCCCTTTAAACACAGCAGGACGCTGCCTGCCCTCAGAGATTTGTGGATCCTAACCCTGCGGATGGATGGACGGACCCAGCGCTGGTGGACGGATGGGAAAACAATGCACCGGGCAAGGGGATGGGCGAGCACACAGCCCCATTAACCACGGGTCCGCGTCAGCTAGGGTTTGGTGTGAGGGAAACAAGTGAACGGCATTAGAGCTGTGGTGGGGAGAACACCCCGAGACATTTCTGCGCTGGGGTGGGGGGGTCTGCAGCCAGGTAAAATGGACTCCCGGTTCCCAGCCTGACAGCTCTTGCAGAGCAGGGGGCTCGCTGTGGTCTGATCCTGGGCTGATGCGGTGCCAGCAGTGCCTTGGGGCTGGGGTGGGATCGCCCTAAGCTATGCCATCTGGCCACAGTCCCCGGGGCCACCCCAACCGGGGCGTGCTGGAGGGGAGCAGGCGCTGCCAATGCCCCTTTCCAGTCTGTCAGCGCTGGGAGGGATGGCATCGGGGCTGTCTGGCATGGCCCGTAGGAGAGTCTGGGGGGGGCTCCCCTGGGGCACAGCAGGCCCAAGAGTCCGATCGTTCGATCACATCCTGGCAGCATTCAACTAACACAGATGCAAGCCCCTAATTTGTAAAGAGGAGAAAATATCCAAAGGTTCAAAAGGGGAAATGTCTGAAGGCTGCGATGAATTTCACTGGAAGCCACGTGCAAACATGGTTTTGGGTCTCTGAGAAAGAGATTTAGGGCTACAAATGCAGAGGGATGGTATAACCCGGCCACTGGTTCATTCTTTTATTTACCATTGCCTCCTCCAGTTGCGGAAGCCCTTCATAAACGCGGGAGCGGCAGGACTCTGCGATACACAGGGCAAAGTGGTCACTGCATTCAAGTGCCGCTGACGGCAATGGTTGTATGCATCTACTTGCTACTGTACACTTCGTGAAGGCTGAAAAAAGGTAGTTTTCATACCCCTCATTTTCCTGAGGTCTTGCAAGGCGAAACAGCAAAGCGCTGCGACCAGGAGGGCACCCCTCGGGTGGGCTGTGCCCTCCGGTTTGTGGAATAGCATCGGTCCGGGTACCTCTTTCCTCCGAGGAGCCCTCAGCTCTTCACACCCCCATGGATCAGTGACACAGTTTGTTCAAGGCATCAGCAGAGAAATAAAACGCAAGGTCCCTGCCTCTCCTGTTGCCACGTAACTGCCAGCGCTCATCCGAGCCAGCCTAGAGCAGGCTTTTTAAGCAGTAATTGATTTTGATAAAGCTGCCAGGCTATGTTGCTCCTGCTTGCATCACGCTGGTGGTAGGCTACAGAATGTGAAAGTGCCTCAATCTAGTCTCTGCAATAAAACCTACAGCTGATGATGTTTGAGTTGGCTTAAGGGACACGGTGCCCAGGTTCGCTGCGCGCTGCGGGAGGTCTGAGTCACAGCAGCAGACTCCATCTTCGCAGGGTGAATCTCCCCCAAAAGCATCTGCCCTCCTGTAAAGCTGTAGGTTGGTCCCATACCCTGCCGGAGGTGTGCTCCTGCTTGCATATGGGCAAGTGCATGTGGACGCTCACAGAGAGGGCGCAGGAATAACTTTAGCAGCTCCTTTTGACCATCAGGCTTAAAGGCCCTTGATTTGGGGCTACGTGCACCGAAAGTGGGAGGATATTTTCCAAATCCTTATTCATGCCAAATTCACCCTTCTTTCACCCTCAGCGCAGAGTACGTGACTGAGCTTGTTATCTTTGCCTCTCAGATGATTCTTTGTTCACATTACTCATTGAAACTTAGTGTCATCCTAACACTCTCCATAAGGATCTCTAAGAATCTCTACCACAGCGTCAAAAGCACAGGCATGTGCTCTGCAGTGCCAGACTCTTGGAAAGTTGTTTTAACAGGCTTCTGCTTTCAATTAGTGAGTAAACTCCTTGGGGCACGAGTCTGGCTTCCCGTTAGTCCTGGCAGGCACTCTGGTAATTTCTAAGCAAATCATCCTCATCCTCATCTTCCTACTCAGGTTGGCAAAAATCCAAAGGGAGCGCAAATTTCAGTCACCCCGATTTCCCCACCTGAAAGGGCTGCAAGCTGCTGTCTGGGGCTGGTCTTATAAAGAGAGCAACATCCCTGCAGGCTACCTTCTGGTCCACTCCATGTTACTTAGCATTTAAAAGAGGGTTTTTTGGACTCACATCTCTCAACAAGACACGAGCAAGATGCAAATCACATCTGTATGAGCATCACCTGGCTAGGCTCGTCTCTAGCTTTTCCAGCTTACTGGGCTTGTGATACAGTCAGGGTGCTCGCTAGAACTTTAGCCAATTCAGCACTTGCCTGCTGGGATTTTGACCCCTCCCATCCCCCATGTGTTTGTTTGAAGAGATAACTCCTTTTATATATATACTTGCTCTTTGGATGGGGGGGAAACCTTTATTGTTGTCTCTGAGCTTCTGCAGCATAAAGTTCCAGGATTCCTCCATTCCCAGCTGCTGGATTCAGAAAGCTTTTCCTTTTCAAGCTTCCTGTTCACACAGGGTGGGGGTGGGAAGTGGGGGATGAGGGGGGAGGTTAGGCATTGAATAAAAGGAATTAACCATTTCCCTTCTCTGACCTTTGGGAATTTCCGTATGTGAAAGTGGCAGCTTGTGTGTCTAAGAATTATAAATGATGGGACCTTGCAAGTTACTGAATGGATGTGTGACCAAAGACCACAGGCTGCTCCCTGAGCAGGGCTGGGAGTGAGGAGGGCAAAGGGGAGAAATAAGAAGCAGGAAAGACTACAGATACTGGAAGACCGCATGTTTTATAGGAATGAAAACTGCTTATCATGCTCCAGAGAGCTCATGCTATTGCAGCTTCCCTCCACCGTGCCTTAGTTCATCTTCTGTTCTCAGAGCACAGCAAAAAGGAGGCCAGGAAGTAAGTTTCCATGAGAAGCTCTCATGACTCAGATCTCCCTCCTGCAGGGTTTCATCAGTTTCCCTAGAACAGGGTCACCATCCTGAAAGGAAAAGAGCCATCCTGACTGGTGTTAAACTGTATGTGTATTCAATAAACATAGCGTGTGCGTGCGCACAATCCTTTCTAGAGCCTTAAAACGGACTTGACAGTGCTTGAAAGTGGAACTTGCACCGCTGTTTCTGAGAAACCAGCGCGCGTCCTCTAAGCCACCCTCGCCCCTGGTTCCTGGGTGCTACACAGACTCTCAGTGCACACCCCAGCGGGCTCACAGCCACTCGGCCACTCCTGTGACACACCTATGCACACACGCAGACGCACACACCCACAAGCGGGTGTTGCGGAGCAAGAGGTGGCCCCATCGCCACTGCACTTCGTGGGGAGCACCAAATACCCCTGGAGGGACTCCCTGGCAAGCTGAGACCCGGCGTGGGTGGGTTAAAACCTAACACAGCCGTATCTGGATGCAGTAAAGAGTGTGTGTATATGCGTGTGTGCATGTACTGATAGAGAGGAGTACCGCAGTGGCATCCCACGGGGACAGGCTGCAGCGCTGCTCACACGCTTACGTGGGCAAGTGACCCCAAACAGAACTAAGCAAGTGCGTGTTGCCACATCCACGCAAGCCGACGTCCTCTGCGGCCCAGATACCGGTAGCGAGAGGCTCAGGTCTGTGTGACCGAGGTTAGCAGAGAGCAGCCTGGCCAGTGGCCGCTGCCCTGTGGCCACTGCCCTTCTCCTGGGCAGGCTGTCACCCAGCTGTGCCGTGGGCACCCTGCCTGGCCCCCCCGCCCCGAGGTTACACTTCTACGTGCACCTGGAGAAGCATCTTCAGCCAGGGAGGGTTCTGCTCATTCTTTTTCTGCTCTCTCCCCCTAACCCACAGGGAAATTTGTTCTTGAGCTTCACCTTCTGTCTTCTCCCTTAAAGCCACCAAAGGTCATGGGCGGATGAGGGGAGCTAGGTGAGCCCGAAGGGTTTGCCAGGCGGAACAGAGACGGCAAAGACTGGCAGCTGATGAGGGTCAACAGGACTGGTGCAAGTAGCACAGATGGGGCTTCACGCATGGCCTCATAAAACCTACTCCTGGCCTTCCAGACATCCCATCGGTTACTCACAGCTGATGAGCACGTGTGCTCCCACCAACACACACGCAAATGGTGGGACCTTTAGCAGGACTTTGGGCAGAGTGAGTCCACAGCCCCCTTCTACTTTCAGGAAGCTGTTTGGGAGCACTGTGCCTTCCCCGAAGGCGAGGGTCTCGCTGGCTGTGTTTGTGAGCGACGTTGTTTCATGTGCCTGAGAAGTGGCTCCAGGCTGAGCAGGCACCTTCACGCTGACACCCAAAGCACACTCAGCTCTTCCTTCTTCACCAGCCGCGGCAGAGAGATGTCCTAAACGCAGGAGGAAAAAAACCTGCTTGTACTCACTGCTGGCTGCGATTTGCAAGGCGCAGAGGAAAAAATATGTTGCTCAGCAGGGCCCCTGCTGTATCCTGTATGACATTTCTGTGGAACTAGCCAGGCCCATCTGTCTAAGCGTTTACAAATTGTAAACCTAACAGGGATGACCTGGGGAGTCCCAGGCCCTGCTGCTCTGCCAGGATGACAGAACCAGACCGAGGACGCTTTACTCCCCGCCATGCTGCCAGAGGATGGAGACGGAGGGAAGCGGGTGGCCTCTGGCCTTGCAGGATACAGAAGTACCCAACCTGCATTTAGGGGGAGCCTGGAGGGGTGATAAGAAGCGGTTTGGGAAAGATCTCCTCCTCACCCCTCCTTTTCCCCCTCTGCTGCGGGATGATGGGGACAGCTAAGAGGGAAGCTTGTTTTCACTCTCTGTAGCTGAGCATCCCTTGTCCGCTGCTGCCCTCAGCACTTTCATCAGCCTGTAGATGCGACAGGGACCAGCCGGCGCATCAAAGGCTTGTTAAGTTACTGCTGTGCTGTGAAAGAGAGGGGAAAAAATCCTGTTGACTGTGACGAATTAGAGAAGTTCAGGGGTGGCAGTCACCCTTTTATCGGAGAGCTGCTTGAGTCTGTGCGCGGCTAAAGGGATTAGAGCAGCGTGTGGCATGTTTCTGGTTCTGACAGAAACTTGAACACGCTCTAGTAGAACTATAAAGAGAATGGCCACGTCAACGGCGGGAGGGCAGGGGAAGGGTTGTGAGTGATTAGCCACACTTGGAAGGCAACAGGGGGTTGTGAACTGTACATTCGGTGTTAACTGTCGAGGCGCTGAATTCTCCAAAGCATGGCATTTGCGGCACCACGTGCAGGCTATCTCTTCCCACGCGCGTTTTCGGGCACATTGCGCTCTCGCAGGGCTTCTGGCGGTGTTGCCTCCTGGAGAAGGAGGCCCTCGGCGAGTGCCAGGGCGTGCAGATCCAGCCCGGTGCAGGGCTCAGCCCCGACCTGCAACAAGCTTCTCTAGGGATGGAGAGGGCTTTGGGGGGGGGGTCTCCATTCCCATTGAGACCTTGCTCGTTCAGCGGAGTCAGAAGTGAAAGTATCTTGATATCGTACAAGTAAATTAATGTCAATGCGATAAAAAAATGAAAAAAGTCATAATTTACTGGGAGGTGAAACAGTCACCGTGCCTAAGGCTCAGTGTTCATTTGACTTCCAAGGCACCGAGCTGATCATGGATGGGGAGCTAACTTGTATCTGGTTATCTGAGCTGGATTTCACAGAGGTTTCAAGAGAATGGCCATTTTGAACGTGGCACACTCCAAGCCTACTCCGAGGATGAGATCAGAAACTAACCCTACAGCCTGATGCACAACCTGAATGACAATTTTCCTAAGCAGGACATCTGCTCGGTAATAGGGACACGACTTACAAAACTGAAGATGTTAACAGTGGTGTGGAAGGAGCAACCTGGCACAACAGACTGAGAGAGATGGGACAGGTACGTCTGGAAGGAACACTTGCCAAACACTGTTTTCCCCAAATGTACCCTAAAGTAGGGTTACGTTGGAGTTCTCTGGACGGAGTGGGCAGAACCCAGATTGGCGATTCACGTACCTAAATAGCTTTACATCAGCTCTCCAGGTTATCAGAGCTCACAGAGCTGGGTTCAGAAGCGTCTGCAGTTTATTTATGGTAAAAGGAGGTGAAATTTAAGTGGAACAAAACACTTCAAAGCTTCAGGAAAACTGCCAGCAAAAGGTTAACAGACAGGACATCGGGGCAATGATTTCAAATCAGACTGAATGACAATTTTCAGTGGCTGCAAGACCTAAAGCCACTTCAAGAAGTGAGCAAGAAGTAAGCATCTGTCACACTCCCTCCTGCACGACAGTATCAGCGACAGCTTGGTAAGTCTAGGTGGTTTTGATTTTTTTCCAGTAAGAAAAGAAATCAAACAGCAAGCCCTACGAGGAGCGCTCAGGAAAGAGAGGTAGAAAAATGTCTGTTCAAAGAAAAGAGCAAAGCAATACCAGTGTGAGAGGTGACAAGAGACCCTCACAGGTAGTGCCATTACAGAAATTTAATTCTCTGCTAAGGAAGCCAATAGTAAAACAATTTTCCTACTGGCAAGGTGTGAACCGGAGACAGACGAAAGCAGGGTTTTTCACATTCGTGTGAAAATATTTGAAATTTCAAAAAATGCTATTATTCCTATTTGTGTCAGCACAAACCTGAGGCCTTTGGAAAAACATAACGAGAAAGAACCCAATTCCTTCCTTCCTTTCTCTCGCGTCAACACAAAAATGAGAACAGGTACGTATGCGGGATTGAGATCTGGGTTCATGTCCTTGCATCTTGTTCCTTATATCCACCAACCTCCCAACCGCTAGCCCATTTACTAATCTGAGAAAAGTTTAGATGCAACTGGAGAGACTGAAGGGCTCGAGTGGGTCAAAGCGTGCACTGGGCTCCTCATCCCCCAGCTGCAGGGAGCAACTGGGAGCAGAACTGGACACAGCCCAGCCTGTCTGTCCCGCCGAAAGCAGACCATGGCAGAGGGGAGCAGGTCAGCGCAGTCCAGAGCACCTGGGCTCCATGGACCCAGGAACTTAAAAAGCACCTCCCAGTAAGGTAAAACAGACGAAGGTTTTTATAGCTAGTTTTCATCAGAGACTTGAGAAATCTACCCCATAGAGTATCCAGGAACTCAAAGAGCTCTGAAAATCTTTATTTTTAATGAATCGTCATTTGCACACAAAAAAAGAAACATTTTCAGAATATTTTCAGCCAGTTTTGGTTCTAGCAGAAATGTTTACAGTGACTCACTAATAATGAACAAGGAGAGACACTAATAATACCATAAGGTCAGAAAAAGAGGTAGGGAGAGCACGCACAAGAGACATTAAGCATACAAATGCAAAAGGATTAGTGCCTACGAAATGGCTTGCATTGTAAGTAAAGAAGTGGGAGATGCAAGTCAAAAAATTAAATGCACTGGTTGAAAGCCTGCTTAAAAGTTTGTGATGGTGGATTCACCAGTAAATCCACTGTACCTTTCAGTGCAGTTGGAGAAAAGCTCATGAACCCTGGGAGAGCTCCGCTGGAGTCAGCATTACCGAGGAAAGGCCGAATGTGACACGCGTCCAGCTGCCTTTTAGAGTTTTGCAGAGTTTGCTTCTTGTGGGCGGCAAAGGAGTGATTGGGGCAAAGTTAAAGGAAAAGCAGGCTAAATTTTGACCTGGAAGATCAGACATTGACCACATTTTTAAAAACATTCATCAAAGAGAGCACAGGATGAAGGAAATCGCTCATTGTTGTTGCTCATAAGAAATCGTTTGCTAGCCTTCCTCACGAATTTGGAAAGTTAAATAACTAGCATCATCCAAGACTTTGGTTAGCCAAAAAGACCAGCTGAGGGAATCCCGACCCTAAGCTGTGCTGGAGGAGGAAAAGCAATGGCCTGGGGCTTGGCAGCACGGAGCGCTGGTGAAGAGCCGCCAGGACAGGCACCTGGAGCCTGATTTGGACCTCAGGCAGCCTTTGAAGAATCCAGTATCAGTGCATGCTTTTGGTGATGTGCCCAGAAGATACTTTGAAAGTCTACAAACTGCTCTCCACTGTTCTATAAATTAATTACTCCACAGAGCGCTTATCCTACACTTCCAGAGTTACGCGGTCTCATGTTCGGCTGGTATAAAATGGCATGGCCAGTAGATGACTCTTCTTTTCCTTCATGTCTAATTCTCCTTTCATTCAACCATTATTCACGTCACTCAAGTGAGCTCAGACTAACTGATTTACACTAGCACTCAGTAAGAAAATAACTAGGTTCTGAGATCTTGACTTTCATTGAGCACGATCTTCAGGTGGATTAATACACAATTTCACTGGCTTGCCAATAGCCTCAGGCTTTCGATCAGCAAGTGATCTGGCCAACACTGAGCTACCAAACCACAGACAAAAATTTTCTTGCAGCGTTTGGAACTCTCCCCTGGGTGCTAGTTTCACCTTCCTAAGCAAAAAGGTGCAACATATTTTTTTTCCGGGATGTGCTGAGTTTGCTTGCTTGGGGACTTTACATTAAAACCCTCAAATCCCAAACTCATACTTGCGATACTAGTTGGGAAGGTTTGGGAAATGTACAGGGGACCATCAGCTGCAGTGGAATTGGGGCATCTCTTGGTTTCTCCACGGGCGTGTGAAATGTTAGTGAACATCCCTCGCCCACTTATGGTCCTCTTGGATGCTCACCCCTGTTGCCTTCCCTTCCTCCAGCACTATCCTGCTGGCTTTCACCCCGCTTTTCGGGCTCCTCGGCTGTCCTGGCGCACAGGACACTGCCTGCGGCAGTGGGAACTTTGGCTGCCTGAACTTCCCCACCACCGGTGCCAGTGCCAGCGCAGGCTGCAGCAGGACTTCCCCCAGCGATGTCCCTTCGGACCTCGCTGGGGGCCCAAAAATGTGACCTTCCCCTCAAGCCCGCTGCATCTGGGCCAGCGCAGACCCCGGTGGCGTCAGCTTCCTCGCAGCAGTGTCGTGTCAGCCCCAGCTGGGTGAGCTAAACCAAGTTTAGGCTCAGTTCCTGTCCCAAACCATGGGTCAGGGTGCTCACACCGCCCGCCTGCTGCCAACCGATCAGTGCAGTGGAGGGGTGAAGCGTGCCTCGTTCTGCCTTTGGTCTGGGGCGCGCTCACTTCCTCCATCTAAAACTGAGCCAGAGCTACATCTCGCTATTAAAGAGGGTAAATCGAAATGAAACCTCCTCCTGACATTTTGCATGTGGTTAGTCTGACAGCACCGCGCTGCGCGTACCTGACACACAGCTACCAAGGAAAAGTACAGGAAGAGGTTAGGGGTGAAAAGCTCTCTGGCCTGCGATAAAACAAGAGGCTCTGATTTAGCAAGCAGTAAAGGTTTCCCAGCTACACGGTATATACTAGGCTGTGCGATGTCTCATTGCCCAGCGTTTGCAGCTGCTGACACAGCATGAATTAGCAAAACAGACATTAAGGATGGGATGGGTCAGCGAGCTGTGTGCATTTTCCACAGGATGGTAGGGATACCGCAAGCGGGAGCTGAGTCTAGCCAGCCAGATGTGTTCTCCATGAGCAGTTTGGGATCTTTCCCCTGCAAGCTGGGCTGAGCATTCAGCTGGGAATGTGCTCTTATTCCCCTACTACAGGGATTTTCTTCATCAAGCTGCCTTGAAGGCACCTAGTCAAGTAGTAGTCAACCTAGGGAAGGCTAGCAAAGGCACTTAGGTGGCTCCGTGTGCCGGAGATACCCCACTCCCACGGCACAGCAGTGTCCTCAGTCACATACAAGCTATTAGCTGCCTCCTGGCACCAGAGGAGGGGTCCTTTCTTGGAGCACTCCTTCGGTGGTGCAGATGCTGCCTGCCACTTGCCCCCTGGGCATGTGTCCCTGCTGTCCGGGCCAGAAGGGTTTCCAAAGGAGCAGCTGCTCTGAGCAAGGCTGGTTGACTCTTGCCTGCTAATTGAATGGTGGCATTGATTTTGGTACCCCTTGTGGGTCTGCACTGGCATCTGCAGTTGGAAGTTCTGCAACCCTGTGGGTGCGCCGGTCCTCCCTCTGCCAAGGGCACCCTCCCGCCATCCTCATCCCGACTGGGGACACAGCCTGGCGGGGTCTGGCTGGACAACGGGCCAAGGCGGTGTCTCTGCCAGCAAGTCCTGCACGGTTTAGGCAGGACTTAAAGTTCACCTCCCCAGAGACACTCAGAAGGGAAAACAGACGTAGCAATACCTCCAGCGGTGGAAAGGAGGGCGAGCGGAAGACCTGGGAGGTGCAGTAGGAGGTCAGCCCAGCCCACGCCGCTCTGCACACAGCGCACGGATGGGACCGTGGTCTGTTTATCTGTAAACAGTGGCACTGTTCAGCACAAACATGCAATCAGCCTCAGCTTGGAAAGCTTCACGTCCTTCTTGGTAACAGCACGATAGAAAATAAGGCCTTGGCTCGTTGCCCTGAGTACATTGCTGAAGTGGGCTGGGTGAGGAGCAGGGAAGAGCTGGAACAGTTGAACTTTGATTTTCAAGTCTGGTTACCCCCAACAATGTGACCCGGGCAGTCCCAGCAAGGGAGACCCTGGAGCTGGACATCTGGGGAGGGTGCAGAGCCCTAGGACAGCTCTAAACAGCTGCTCAGCACCCTGGTTGCAGCTTGCTTTCTGGGAAAAGCTGCCTGTAACATCTCAGGCTGCACACAGGCACTATCTGAGGCTGCTTTCTGTTGGCCATAGGTATTTACAAGGCATCTATTACTCCCGTGTCCAAGAATCCTCACAGGTCCCTCTCTTCTCATGAAGTCAGGCAGAAATGTCATCCCCGTCTCACAGGAGGGGAGATGAGACACAGCAAGATCAAGTGATCATGCAAGAGCCAAAGGCCCCACCTCTAGTGGCACAACTGCCTAAAAACGAGCACACCATGGACCAGTGCTGTCTGGGTGAGTCCCAGAATGTATCTTCCCCTGCAGAAGAGCAGCCTCGTCCATTCAAGTTCTGCACGTTGGAAACTTCTAATATGAGGGAGACTAAAGCCCAGGATATTAGTTAGGCGGTGGATTAGGAGGTATTAATCCATGTAGCCCTCTGTGTCCCCGTGTTCCCTTTCACCATATGTGAGCATATCTGCATTAAAGGACAACCTGCTTCACAGGGAACTGGTAGCAGCAGGACAGCACCCAGTTCCCTACTGCGGATGGAGAAGGGGCATTTCAATTTATAGCCGGTGAGAAACTTTCTCCTCACAGTCATGCACACAGACAAAAGCGCTGGATATCCAGCTATATGAATGCGGTAAAACCTAGGCATGAGTGTAATAAAAAAAACCCCTGATCTGATAAAGCTTAAAATCCTGTCCCATGGGCTGAGTTAGTGTTTTCCCTGCAGCGATTTCTTTTAGCTAGCAAGCTTTAAGTTATGATTTGCATTCATTAGATTCACTGAACATGTTGATAATTGGCTGTCTTGAACACTCATGCACAGACAAGACCATAGCGTTAAGATTTCATCTGAGGCATCAGCCACACAGCAAACAACAAGGGACATAACACCGACTCCTCAGGCATGCGAAAGGCTGAGGGGACTTCACCGTTCCAGGTTTGAGTGTTGATATAGCGATCCTGCTGTCGAGACCCCCAGATCCCCAGCCCACCCTTTACCTGGGGGACCATTCTGGGAGACAGACTGACCAAGGTGCAGCCAAACCCAGGTTCTTGGTGGCAAAAGAGAGAACGACGCTGGTCACTTATTTAACAGGAAAATCCCCATTAAACCTCCGTGTCCACTCCTCCTCGGGAACGTCCACTGGTTCACATTTGCCACAGTATTTTCAAGAGGGACCTGTGAGCTCCGCAGTTCCTCCCCGGCAGGAAGCCGGAGCAGCGCTGAGCTCTCCCTGCCAGGCCTGGAGGACAGAGTGCAGGAAGGGGGTTTCTGGAGAAAGCAGCCATACTCTTCCACTCCACACAGGTTGGTTTTTTTCCCCACCCTTACTCTGCTGGAGAAGCCCTTAGAAGAAGAGACGTGCATGCAGTTTGCCTCCTTACATTTACCTTGGGGAATCTTTCCAGACATTGTCCCCAACAGCATCTTATTTCTGAGACATTAAAAAGCCACCCTATTCAAATGCAAATCAAGTCCTTCCTGACAATAACTGTTGAGTAATTTTGACGTCAATACAAGCGCTCTAGCCGGACGTTCCAAGAATAGACCTGGTGTTTGGGAACGGAGCAAAAAGGAAGCGACCACAGATAATACACAGGAGCAAGTCTTTAAAGGAGAGACTGTGAGGGGAAGATAGCACAGCCAGGGGTATCAGGTACCAAAGCGTCAGAGGTTTAGAGCAAGGGACAGGCATGGAAAGCTAGGCTGGAGAAGGTTGAGGCACAGGCTCTCCTCAGACCTAGGGCGAGAAAGCTGGGGCTTCCATCTTGGGTGCCTCCATTTGCTTTTTTTTCTTTCCCTTAGACTGCATTTTGACCAACGTTTATACATTTGGAGCTTGCTTAGATGCCTCTGCGCTGTGCCATGTGATGCGATGTACCCTCTGGAAGTTTTCTTCTGCGCAGTGTGTGCTGTCATGCTCCTAAAGCTGGCTGCAGAGAGAACACTGAACTCGCATGCCTTCAGAGGGAAAGTGTTTCAACCAGAACTCGATACCAAAAAGTACATTCAGACACAGAACTAGCCAGACCACCCCAAGGAAGAGGTGCATGCAGTGTATATTGCTGATGGGTTGATAGAGCAAACTGGTGGCCCCCCCAAGGCAAATAGCATGCTCTAGAGCTGAAGTAGACGCCTTAGCAAACGTGATCTAGCAGAGGTGCCATTGATGCGCCTGCATGATCAGAGGAATACATGCAGGGCTTCCCAAGTGACGTAGCATTTGAGCACTATTTGGAATACAATGGCCTCTCTCCCTGTTTTGGAAATTTCTGACATTCTAAGTGCAATCGTATTTGTAATGGTTACATCTGGCCTTTCTGATCTGCTTGCTCATCAGCCAGTAGAGAGCCCTCAGGTACAAATCTCCTCTCAGCTCTGCCCTGTTCTCCTACTTCATCTCTCTCGTGCTAATTAATCACTCAGGGCTCTCAGAGAGCTTTATAGCATTAACCCGTTCACCTCTGAAAAACTTTCCTCTCCCATTCACAATGAGTCGCATACTTATCTGCCAGAGGGCAAGCGATCAGTGAAGTCTGGAACCACCGCACTGCAGTTGGCAGTTATTATTTTATCCCCCTTCTTTTGCAAAGCTGATTTATCCAAATTCACAAGGCAAATCAGTGACAGACATGGGGAATAGACATGGTGTTCAAACCTTGAGTTCTCCTGTAGCCGTTGGTAAGCATTCTTCATGAAAATGCTTTCTCACCTTTTCATACAAACCCAAGGATAACCTCGACAGGCTGGAACGCACCTTTAGTCATGGATGGGACCAGATTTACCTCCTGAGGGCCCTTCTGCCCATTTCTAGGAGACTCCGGATCTTCTCTTATTACTAGAAAGTCACGTAGTAAAATGCTAACTTGTTAAACAAAAGGCTGTCATGAGTCACTTCATGCCCCATCAAGAAGAACAACTCACTAGTAGATGCTGCCTGCTGTTGTTTGTGGCCTGCTTCTCTTCCACATCTTCGAGGACAACATCACATACCTACGTCCTGGGAGAGCTGGACTATGTACACTCCCAAACACATTCCTCTCTCCCCATACATTTTCTATCAGCTGTGGATTTCCTAGAGGGAAGAGCGAGGACATGGCTGTTGGGGCACGCGGCCCCTGGTCTGTCGCCGCCTTGTGCAGCGTGTGCTACAGACCGTGGCACGGGGTGACCACATAGCTCCACAACCTTCCCAACCCGACCTGGCCCCTGCTTTCTGCCTGAACGCTGGTGTTCCCATCTTGGCTGTACACAGGGAAGGGAAAAACACCCTCTGGGTTTCCTATTTAATCCCTCCTTTCATCTTCAGACAGGTCTGGAAACATTTCAGTATGTTTAAAGGGATGGGGGGAGCCAGGTTCTCCAGTAAATGTGGCTTTAGCAGGAGGGAAAAAAAGAGATGGCGGTAAACAAAGAGCAGAATTGCTGAAGTACAGCTGATACATGGACCCCAAAAGAAGTGCTGACCTCATTCTTCCTCATTAATATGATCTATATTGCTGCATACGGAGGAGGCTACCGTCACGAAACGGTGCACCACGTAACCCTGCTGCGGATCCTCCTGCCGGCTGCGGGGCCCCTGGCAGCCAGCCCCCTGCCTGGCCTTCGGGCTGGGGACGCCGTGGGCTGTCCCAGGCTGGGGGGGGCTGGCTCTGGGTGTGCTCGGAGCCCCCTCACGCATCTGGGTCTCTCTGGGGCACCTCCAGGCAAGGTCCTCCCCTGCACTGGGGTCCAGGCTTCAGCCATTTAAAGAAGAGGGAAACCAGCTCCTGAAGGCCTCAGTTGGTTTTATCTGGACCCTGCAGGTACAAAAACCATCCCCAGGCTCTCCCAGCCCAGGCTCAGCATCTTACGAAGTTCGCTTCATGTTTAGGGTGGAGAGGCACCCCAGATGCCCTTCAAACCTTCTCTGGGGTGCCTCCAGCAACCCCTCTCACGCTCCCCATCCCCGGCTGAGGCCAGGAGGACCAGCGTC
>NW_009212953.1:0-15042 GCF_000690835.1 Fulmarus glacialis | reverse complement strand
GGCGGGTCACCCTGCCCACAGCAGCATCACCTCCACCTCGGCACGGCTCCTGGATGGATGGAGGCTGATAATTTTGCTGGAACCTTCTTGTGTCTCCACTTACCGGGAAGCACTTGGGACTCGATCTTACTTGTAAAACTCTCCAGCACTTAATGAGCACTCTGGATAACTCCTTGTCTTGTTTAATGTCTCTGTTTATCCCATAGTTGACTTTGGATACTTAACCCTTAGTGGCAGAGACCCTTCTGTGAGAAACCAGAGGCAAAGAGATGCCTCCCAGCATGGAGGGAAGCAAAGGGGGTGAATCAGCCCCAAACCCCAAACTACCCGGGCCAAGATAAACGGGGGGAAAAAAAAAAAGATAGATGGGGGGAATCCAGCTGCACACAGGCTGTGCTCCGGTATGCCAGGCGCCACATATTTCTTTCAAAAAAGCAACAAGGGGGTCGAGACTGATATTGTACATCCACAGATAGGAGAGGGGTTAAAATATTTCCAGATCACTGACTTTCTTAGTCTCCTGTGGTTCTTTCAAGTGTCTGTCATGCAGTTTTGTTAAGGGCACTGCACGGATTTTTCTAGGTGAGAGTTCATGGATTGGTATTAAACATTTACACCCTGTTCACAATTTGGTGTGTTACCCTCGTTAGTACCTTTTAAAACACCTTGCGAAATGCCCTGGTGCTGTCTGGGAGGATCTGAAGGCTAAACCAGGATATTCCAGTTCTGAGTGCTTCCTGCCTGCTTCTGCACCGAGGATTAATTCCTTCGCAGTGTATCCCCTTCCATTTGTGGGTTTAGCTTTTCATGTCGCTTTTGTTTGGTAAATTACAGGTACTGTTCTGTTGATTATGAAGTATTAGCATAATTACAGTAATTATGTCAAATGATGCAATGCATGTAAACATGTAATTAGCATGCAGGGACAACACTGAGCAAAGTGATGACAACATGCAATCATGCAAAATGCCTTATTCTCCTGGTCATGTGCAGTGACATGGGCTTTAGGGCTCAGTGCCTTGATTATTTCTTTAGAAGGAGGTTTTGTTAGAATGTTTTGCTTCTTTCCCTCATAGTGGAAAGAAAAGCATACAGAGAAAACACCGTATTGCTTTATTCCTCAGCGTGTTTATATGTGCAACCCTCTGCATGCCCCCCAACTTACTGTATCTGATTTCCTTTGCAATATTCTAACTCTCTGCATTTGATAAAACAAACAAGTGCCCAGGCAGCTGCTCACGTTACACTTTGGAACTTTTGAAACTGCCCGCAAACTGGGAACTTTTAAGATACAGAACAGTGTGTGCTATTTTGCAGTGGCTACTACCTTTGGCTTTCATTCTCTCCCTTTTAACTCGGAAAAGGCAGCGGCATTTAGTTCTGGGGACCCAGAAAAGTAATGGCAACACAGGGGCTGTCCCCATGTCTTATGATGCTGATACAGTTCTTCATCTGATCCAAGCTGGCGAGCAAGGCCCAGGGTTGCGGCTGCGGAGCCACGGATCGTGGGTGCAGAGCCCGGGGTTGCGGCTGCAGAGCCAGCGTCTCTGGCTGCAGAGCCATGCCCAGGTTAAGCCTCCCCCAGTTCAGGAGTGAGGGGCAGAAGGAGATAGGGAACCTCTGCAGCGAAGGGGGCTGTTTGGTTTGCTCATTTGCATCTCAATCCCCACAATGCTCTTCCGGCTACTCACAGCTATTCCATAGTAGTGCTCTTGGCTGAGATCTGGGAACACGCTCAAAGGGTGAGGCAGCTTTTGGATGCACTGAGCTGTTTTCTGTTTGAGCTGTGAAAAGCAAACATCTTTTCAAGAGAGAACATTCTGAACAGTAATTTTTTTGCATTTACAATTCAGAAAGAGCAGAACTTCACTGAAATCTGGGAGGAAAATATTGTATAATGTTGAAAGGAAACATAAATCCTCTGCAGGAAAGGCTTCACACTACTCTGAAAACAGAAGCCACTAAGTTACTACACTGGCCTAATGTGGCAGGACTGGAGATACAGGTTCTGGAAACAGCTTCATACACTCAAACACTTGAACCCCACTAAAGCTCCACTGCCTTCCTCAAGGAGCAACTCAAAGATGAGGATCTACACAGTCACTTCAGACACCTGCTTCTAAATTAACTTCAAATATTTGCTTGCCACAGCTACAGACCCAGGCACAAACAGCGGTGATTTTAAAAGCGTCGGAGAACAGGCGGCTGCAGGAGAACCTGTTGAAGGAGAGATGACTAATTTGCTTCAGTACTCAAATGTGTGGAGTTGGAGAAAACAAAATCAAGCGGTGATTAGAGATGGGCTCAAGCTCAGGTCTGGATTTACATTTTCTTCAAAGCATGGCTGCGTTTAGATCCTACGTATTAGGGACAAAACTCTCCCGCCAAGTTGGGACCCAGCTGAAAGGCACAGTAAGG
The DNA here is from genome assembly GCF_000690835.1 of Fulmarus glacialis. Taxonomy (NCBI): domain Eukaryota; kingdom Metazoa; phylum Chordata; class Aves; order Procellariiformes; family Procellariidae; genus Fulmarus; species Fulmarus glacialis. The sequence goes on along the minus strand of NW_009212953.1, from coordinate 12,624 downwards.
GCACGTTCAGACGCAGGATTTTGGGTTAAGCACATCTCGGCTGAACATGCAAAGCTGGTTTAAACAGTGTGGCAGAGCTAATCTGTTGAAAGGTCTCACTCAGCATTGCTGTCCCAAAGGGAATATATATGGGAGAACTGCGAACTCCTTGAGAGCCTTGCTGGTCATTACCCAGCCCATGTGTTGGTTTCGCCATGCGTCCCCATGTTTTGCAACTCCCAACCAGCTCCCTCTCAGCTGATTTATTTTCACGCTACTCAGCTTGCAGGAGGTGAATCAGGTCCTGTGGTTACAGAGCAGACCCAACCGCTAGTGCATGGTGTGCAGCCCCTCGCTGGCTGCCAGGAAGGGAAATCTGAAACTTTAAAGGAGGAGGGGGAAGGAGGAGAAACAGGGTATTTTCTGGAAAGGCAAAGCCATAGCCAAACAGCAAGCACGGCAAAGCAGGAGGGAGAAGAGAATAGTGTAAGAATTCAAACAAGCCACAGAGAGGACAATAGAAAATTAATACAGGAGCAATATGAAATAAATACAATTTGTAAGGTAAATCCATCGGACAGTCGGGAGTAAGCAGAATAACAAAACTGGGAGAGTTTCATCAGCCGAACGGACAGTGGGAAATCTTTGTGTGTGGTGAGGGGGGACCGCGTTACTTGCTCTCGTGAAATTAAAATTAGTAATGAAAATACACTCATCCATAATGGCACACTTCTGCTTATTCCTGCTTACTTCTGTTAGTGCTAATATCATAGAACCATAGAATAGCTTGGGTTGGAAGGGACCTTTAAGCAGAGTTCCTATTACTCCTAAATCCCTACTACTCACGGCTTGCTTTTCTTGTTTTTGTTTTAAATGTAAAAGTTTTGGCCTTTGGAATGTAACAGAAAACGACACACATTTAAAGAAAAATAAGCAAATCTTTCCTAGAAGAAACTAGCGTTAACTGCATGCCTGAAATCAAGTTGTAGGACGGCAGGATTTCTGATGGAACAGTGTCAATTTAGAGATTGCATTTTAAAGAGTGAGGCAGCGTTACAGAAGTGTTGAAAGAGGGGGCGGGGGAGCGCTGGGAGCAAAGCTGCCCCTCTCCCCTTGGACACACAGGCAGCTCTCTCAAACAAACAGCTACCCACTGAACTGGCAGCTCCTGCTGCAAGCACAATCGAGCTTCCGCCTCTGGATGTTTGCATTAGGATCCCAAGCAGCTCCCACTCAAATCAATGGATTTTGCTGTAGGCACAAAAGTGAGACTTCGGTATTTTCAGTCTTAATGGTCAGATAAACAGAAAAACTCTGGGGAAAAAAAAATCATTATTTGGACAAGTTAATTACATGACGTAACACCTAAATAAATAAATAAAAAAGTGGAGATGCCCAGACTTGAGATGTGGCCAAACCAGTAGGTGTACCTAAAGCTACACCTATCGGCTCTCGCTGCACGAGGGAATGTGAAAACAGGGATGCTACCTCTGCAGGCCACGAAATAGTACCCGAAAAGTATTCATTTACTGTGAATACTTAGACATTTAAGGCAAATCAGTAGTTTGGCCAATGTCTATATTTTATTTTTTAAATTTCTACACTTCCAGTTGCTGGCAAATAAATGTCCCTTTCTCCTCAGGGTCTTTATTTTCACCTCACAGATACAGAGCAGGGTAAGACACGGGACTAACACAGGCCTTTAAGCAGAGAAGTCAGGCGTGCTCTCCCCCCGTGCGTCCCCCAGGGGCAACAGGGAGCGAAGCCCCTCTGCAGGACCAGGTAACTCAGCCCAGGTAAGAGCTGAATCACCTTCTGCAAGGGCCTGCCTCTCCATGCTGACTGCAGAGGGAGACTATACTCCTGGCTACGCTATTCTAAATTTAAGCACCTCAGCTAGCTAAAATACAAGCAGATTAGGGAGCCTGAGTGAGGCGTAATCTTGGCCAAGGAGTCTAAAGGGGAGTAAGGATTAAATCTGTGCTCTGTGATAGTGCTAAAACCATAGCTTTAGGATTCCAAGGACCATTTTCCCAAACGACACAGCTTGGTTTTCATCAAGCCAAGGGCCACAGCATCACGGTACCCATGGTTCCTGTGCTTTTCTCTCACCATTTCCCTCCCTCCAAACACCTTAAGCCGTTAAGCAACCCAGCCCATGCAGACAGGAGTTTGCGTTTTACTCTTTGCACATCAAACTGAAAAGCAATGAAGGGAATGATGTCTGGACCCAAGCAGCCTATTGAGAGGATCAAAAAGGTAACACAAAGCACAAAAGATGGCTAAGAAACACAGATCATTTGCCATCCCACACAGCAAAGCTGTCTCAGGACCTGGGGACCCAGGCAGAGGATTTAGTGCCTAAGCCTAGAGACTCTTCTGGGTTGCAGGCATTAACTCATGCTTGCATGCCTGAGACCGGATAAAGCTGCAGTCAAAACCAAAAACCTCTAAAGAGGCCTCAGCATATTGTTGTTTTGGGGATAGTCCTGTGCATTTCATCCACAAGAATTAGTGTTTTCTTTTCATTTCACAATAACCTAGGTATTTAAAATGTCTGCCAAAAAGTACTCAGAAACCCAGCATTTAATCTGAGGACTTTTCAAGAGGACCAGTTGTTTATTTCTACCATCTAATGAACATTAATTTCCTGTTTTAGAAAATGTAATTTATGCCACTGGTGAAGCTGATATTTATCTTGATGCATATCCTCTTGGCTGGCTTAGTTTTTCATTTTCTCCAGTTCCTCCAGCCTGCGTACGCTTTGCAACCTGTAGACTCAGCCTGTGCGATCAGCAGTTCTTCAAACGTATTCGGAAGTTTCCAGTATGTGGTGGGAGAATCTGATAGCAGAGGACACAGGTCCGAGTCCATTAGTAGTCACTTCTCGTAATAAAAACAAAGCTAAAGAGAATATTTGTAACACTGATCTGAAAACAAGAACATATTTTCCTTTCTGCTTCAGAACTTAGACAAAACTAAAGCAAGTGACACTAAACAAATCCAGCCCTTGCCAGGATAAACAAACATTTGCAGTGTTGTTTGCTACATGCCTGTCATGAAATAAAGACACTGACATGCATTTTAATGCAACTCTCCTACAAATTGTGAAAAAATAATTGTGCACTGTGTATTCGTTGCTAGGTTACTAGGAGGGAAGAGAATATTTTTGCAGACGATGAACTAACAAGGTAAATAATTCAACTTAATCATTTGCAAATTTCACACTTAATTTTCAACAGCAGGTCTTTTCAGAGCCCAGATCAACCTCAGATCTGACGATAGTGATTTTTTAGAGCAAGGCTGACAAGCTCCTGTGAGCCAGATTTGGCCCATGGGGTAGTTTTCATATGACAAACTTCCCCCTCTGAATAAAATGGCAGTTTTACTAGAAAAAAGGCAGCGAGGTTTGCCCAGTTGTTATTAACAGCACAAGAATTTTCATTTCTTCTTAAACTCTCTCACTAAATGAGTGATGTCTTAGCAAATATTGCAGCATTAACAGAGAAAAAACTGAGAGAGCTCTCTGTACGTACCCATACTGCCTGCACAGTACTCCTGTCAGTGACGTTCTGGGAGGAATAGCACTAATTCTGATTAAAGCAGATCAGGGATTGTCTAACTAATCCATAAATTCTGACATTATTACATATTTGCTTAAGGAAAAACAGGGGATCAGATCATGAAATCAGATATGTGCTGCTCCACAAAGCAGGGTCCTTTGTGCTGCTTTGTGGCAGTATTTGCAGGGCAGACATATCTGAAGGAAGGGGTAAAGGGTTCTGCATCCCCGTGTCCCTTTCAGCACCACCCAGCTCAGCAGCAAGAAAACTCCTCCAAAGAGACCTGAAGCTGAGATGAGAATCTTTCTATTTTGCAAAGTTTCCAGATGACAAACAATACATCTGTGGAGAGAGATTCTGATTTTTTTTTTTTTTTTAGGTCAAAGCGTGTTTTAGCTATCGTGGCTTTATTAGGTCAGATTACACTCTCATTTAGGTGCCTACAAATCTGACCACAGAAATGCTCCACTGATTAAGTAGTGGACTGAGGAAGAGGCAAGTTAGGTTCTCCATCAAAGTCTCCACTCAGTTCCTTGCATGACTTTTGAAAGTCATTTATCTATATTATGATGCTGAATTTAGTTGATGAGGAACTCTGAAAATCAATTGACACAAATTCATGTGCTCTGCCAATTTATTGTTGTGAGAGCAGTGGCAAAGACAAAACAACATGAAAGCTTGAAGGAATGGTAACAGGCCTTGTTGAGGCTAAAAGATCTTAATTTGAAATGTCCCCAGGACAGCGACAAGCCATGAAATCTAACGAAAACTGACAAGTAATGACTAGCAAATTAGAAAGTATGTTTACTCAGAAACACCATGAAGCCGGAATAAATTTTAATCTTTTTAGAAGATGCTGTGGTCACCCAAACTCTCTTTTAATGCTTTTGGGAGAAGTCCTTGAAGCAGTACTTAAGTATCAAATCTGAACTTTGCTATCTTGGTAATATATATGTCTATGTATCTCCTGCTTTCTCAGACAGCATTCTGGCTGAAAATCCAATCAAATCCATTCAAGGGTAAAAAGACTAGTGTAAGACTTTGAAGGAAAGGGAATCCTCCCTGCTGTTGCTTTCACTAGATACGTGTGCTCCCATGAAGAACTGGAGGAAGCCTCTTTTTACGTATCAAACTTTCTCATTCTTCTCTTCCTAAGTCTCATGCTGACAAGACTGCGTTGGGCCTTATGTGGACCCAAATGCTTGAACAGAAACAAAGATCTGACAGTCTGTACTTCTTTCCCCTAACAGTGACCTATCTCATGCTAGCTAATGAGTCTTCTAAGCAGAATTCTGGAGATCTCATTCATCACATAGTTGTTGTTTTTAAATTATCCTTCTTTTAGACTGCAAGAGTGAGATTACTTTCTTCTGTACCGGAAGATTTCTCTCTTAGCAATTGACAGTCATCATCTTTTTTTCTATTATTTTATCCAAAAAGGATGGACCATTTCAAGGAAAAAAAGAAGTAGAACTAACTCAAATGGTTGATTATCTTTGTATTTCTAGTTCTATTTCATTTCATGCCTCCCTCACTTCACAGCACTATAACCTTTTTGAATTGCCCTCTGTGATATCCACTCCTTCACTGTTGACCATTGCTCACTTATTCATTGCTTGTTGGATCAGCTGGGCACTTGCACAATCAAGTCTTTGTTATGCTTTCAGACAGGCTGCAAGTCACAATATTGAAGCAGCACAAGGACTGTTTCCTCTGCTGGTATTCTTCTTCCCTGGCATTTAGGAAGACAGCATCCTAAACACGTGAAAATGCATATAAAGTAATTATGACAATAATTCATACAACAGCTCTCATTTAACTGGCTACACAATGTCTTTTCCCCTTTAAGAGAGTCATAAGAGAGTGGAATACCCAGAAGTCTGAAGAGTTTTTGCAAGTTGGTCAACTGAGAAACAAGAATTTGCTTGTTTGAGAAATGCAGCAGAGCTCAGGTTTATTTAATGAATCAGTAGATGATGGCTGGTGATATGCAGTTAGCGGGGATCCTAGAAGAGCTGCTCTCTCCAACCAGTTAATTGTCCCAAACAAAATGGAATGTAATTTTCTAACTAATAAGCACTGACAATAATGAAGAGCAACTGCAGGGATGGTGGGAAGATAAAGGAACGCACATACCAAGGTTCTGCAACAGTATGAAATGTCAAAGTTCAAGTTTACATGCATAATAACCACAACTGGCACATCGGTTGTTGGGTGCATAAATAAGCTGAGAACCCAAAATGAGAACACTAACAAATGACAACTTTATACAGTTGGAGGTTTTAAAACAAAATGAAACTTCTCATATGCATATACATACCCCAGTATTTAAATACCTGCAGGATCTGTTTCTAGGCCAACGCTATCATGGAGTTGGACACCTATATATCCTTGAACTCTGTCTCAATAGGCAGAGAAGCACATAGCACAAGAAGCAATGTTAGCAAAATGCTATTTTTAGTTGATTTCACTCAAAGTGGCTTCCCAGATGGTGAAATGAAATCTGTCTCTCTTGCAGTAGAAAAAAAGAAGTACCTTATTTGGGAGGGGAAAGTTTAGATAGACATGAAGTAGCTGGGTTGATTATGGAAAGAATAAGAGTATTCAGCAGAAGTAGACGAGTAAGGATTTTGTCACAGGGAGGGAGAAGCAGAGTCTTTTGTGTATGATGGTTTATTGCAGGCTCTAATGGCATCAGGATGATGTTACCAGGGAGCCTCTACACAATGAAATAATTTACTGTCATCTCTTATATCCTGCTAGCACAACAATCTAGCCTCCATAGACCTACTCCTAAAACAGTTTTGATTGGTAGCCAAATTCTATCTGTAGTGTCATGTCACAGAAGATGTCATAACCTTACGTAAAAAAAAAATACTTGACATAATTGTCAGTTTATTCACTCAAAATTATTCTGAATTGATAACGTCCTTTGAAAGGATTATTATACAGACAGATTTGCTGAGGTCTAAAGGGCTCCAGACCTTCCTTTCCCTCTCATGTGCCCCATTGCTGGCAGCCCCCCCAGTCCCTAATGCTGCGTGGGGCCACAGCTTCTTCTCAGCCCCCCTGAATCCAGGGAAAAGCTGTGGTGCTGCGCAGTCCCGAGAGCCTGGTGGTGTCATCACCTCCTACTCCCCGCAGCAGCCCACACTTCCTCCAGTTGGGCTCAGTGGCCCAACACGAGGATGTCCCTATCATGGGTCTGGACTTGACGGATGATCTCACGCTGGGGCTGTGCCTCCATCCCTCCCACAGCCCAGGAGCCACATGCTCTACTGGATAAGATAGTAACAAGCCATCACAGATACCGTTTGCACAGCTTGTTGGCTTGTTTCCTCACAGAGCTGGAGGTCCCCAGGTTAGCAGCATATTTGTCAGGCTGTTCAAAGGCTTTCCTGGCCTTGAGACCAGTTACATTCAGAAAAGAAAGTACATAAAAATGGAGTAACAGCTTTTCATTGAAAGAAAACCGTTTCCTGTCTCTGTTCTGCTCACATCTGGTCACATCTTCTGGACAAGAATTACATCTTTACTATTCTTTTAAAACACACAGCCAATACAGCTGTAAGGGAGTAAGCTGCTCACTATACTAGCCTTTGTATTATCAGCAGCACTATTAACTTAAGTGAAGCTGTAAAATCTGTTTTACTGAAGATGCATGAACCTGAAAGAACTTTGAATTTCATAATCCAGGGTGAGTCTGAAGAATTGGCATTTACAGGAAAATGGAAAACCAGTTGTTGCTTGAAAATTAAACAAAACTGAAATGGAATTAGTCACAATAAACTGTACTTGAAGACCCACTTTTCAGAGTAGATTAGTATTTTAAGAATGACATGAAAAGATACAATAAGATACGGTATAATAAGATGTCTTTTATAGGGTAGTATAAAGATTAAAAGAACCTATTGAATTTTATTTTCAATGAAGATGTATTAAGTAAATGTTGCTGTATTCTCTAGAGCTATACAATTCTTGTAATCTTTTCTTCAGAGGCTTTTGGCTAATTCATAATTCAAAATGTTGCTCATTTCCCTTCCTGAATGTTATATAAAGATGTGCATCCAATACATTGTCTTGTGGATCTCTGTATATAATACACATCCCAGTTCCTGTTATGTATACATTCCTTTGTAGGGATATGATTTATTTCTTTAAGCACTTTCCCATCTTAAAATGTCAGATGCTTCCTGTACTTGTATACAAAGAAGATTAAGCTCCCAAAGGTACTGAAGTTCAACAAAATTCTGACTGTGGACAGTATGAATTTACCAGTGAATCTTTGGGAAATACACAATTCCACCTACTTTCGTCAGCTCTCTAGCATAACTTTATTTCGTAAGTGCTTAACACTTCAGTCATCAAGAAGATCAAACAGAGGTATGGTTTTGAAAAACAAAGAACTTAAACTGAACTTTCTAAAGGTTTATTCTTCTTCAAGTAGAAGCTTTGATTCTCAAGGGTTATCACTTGTGGTGCACAGGAACTTGTCAAGATTAGGAAAACGGGATTTCAAGGCTAACTTTTATCCATTTCCATTATCTGAATCTTGCTATCTTTTGTAAATAAGATTTTTTTTCCCCTAAATAACTTACTTATAAAGCTTTTGGGGTAAGTAAGGAACATACCATTATTACTTTACTGGGTTTCAGATTGGTTACTTAATAACAAGCCCAAACTGTATTAACCGAGGTGGTTAGACCACAATCAGTTGCCTATCACTGGATTCTCTAGCAGATTTCACCAGCTAAAAAGTAAAGATGTTTCTTTCGTATTTCTAAAATACAGCATTGTATAGAAACATTCCTTTCAGAAAAGATTGCCAAATAAAATGCTAACTTTTCATAAGATTGCTCAATTATTGAAGCGCTAGGCAAAGGAAAACCTGCACTGATCTTGTTCAATTCTGTGGAGGAACTGTGCCTCTCCGTTGCCACTGCCTTACCTCCTGCAGTCTTAATCCATAAAAACACACTAAACATAAAGGTATGCTCAACAGCCTGAACTACAGCAGCTGAGAGAATGGCTCAAGCAGAACAGGGAAAACCTGCACAAAATTGCAACGGGGCCCAGCAGACTGATGAGAGGACATGAAATGAAAGTGCACAGGGAGTGGGATGACTGGTGGTGGTCAAGAAGAGCGTATGTTTGGAGGTGTGGACTGGTACTGAAATGAATGGGACCTTTCTAGTTTTACCCACAAAGGTACCTAAGTCCAGTACTCCTGTTAACAGAACATTTGTGACATTCGCCAACTGATAAAAACAACCACTGGCTTCTTCAGATTGACTCATTCAAAAAAAAGAAACAGCAACAGCAACATCCTTTATAACGACAGCTAATGTTTCAAAGAGAGAAATGTATCATACGACAGTTCTTCTCTAAAGAGCAACAGCATTTTTCAGTGAGGTTATTCAAACTCAATATGTCTAAATTATACGATGTTTTCTTCACAGCAATTAGCCCTGCAATTTCAGCCGAGCATTTGAAGTCTTGAGTACACAGGGAAATGGGCCCAAATAACTCTTAGGTACTAGTCCCCACTAGTAATAAAGGCTCCGAAGGCCAAAGGAAGGCATTAGCAACTCTTGTGCAACTCCCTTAGCAGGGTGTACACATGTAACTAATTGAAAACCAGTAAACAATTCTGGTATTGAAGCACAAAGCAGATAATCTCGCTCACACTACTTCAGTCATTTTATTCTCATGTGGCTAACTGGAATAAAACTGCTAAAATACTGTTTCCCTCATGCAGAAAAAGATCTAGGGGATATAATAGATCACAAGCTGATTAGGAGTCAACAGTGTCAAGCCATTGTGAAAAAGGCAAACACTGCACTAAGCTGTGCAAACAGGAGTATGGCTTGCAAGACATGGAAAGTAATCCTGCTCTGCCCAGCACTGGTACAGCCCCAGCGGGACACTAGGTCTGGCGCTGGGTCTCATTCTCCAGCAGAGATGCAAAGTGCCCAGAGAGAGACCAGAAGAGAGAGATGAGAATAAACAGAGGTCTAAAGCATTACCAAGTGAGGAAGGTCTGAATGAATCAGATGTGCATAACCTAAACAAGAGAGCAGGATGGGGGGGAAACGTAACAACAATTTGCAAATACATGAATCGTGGCTGTGGAGAGGAAAGGAACGACTTGTTTTCTGTGTGCGGGGTGGATAAGAATAACAGGTTTGGGATGGAGTTTGTAAGCCCTATCAGGCAAAGAAAGGGTTAACATAGGCATTAGCAAGAAAGCAGCTGAGAAGGCACACAGCTGCAGGGGATAAAAACACTCGGGAGAGGGCTATCAGAGGACCCCTTAAGGAGGGGGCCGAGGGAGCCTCTTAGGGCAGAGATACAGGCTTAAGGGATGTTGAGCTGTGTCCTTTATAAGAGATTCTAGCCTTATCTTTGGCAGGTTACTGGCCTCCTCATTTGTATTGATTCAGTGTGTTTGATTATGAAATAGGCATCTTTTCTAGGCCTGCAAAAAAGCAGGACAGAGTGCTAAGGTTTTATTTTAAAAAAAAAGAAAAAAGCCCAGTAGAACTTTTCACATCTGGCCTAAAATGTGGTCAGAGTGCTGAATCAACTAAGGCAGGAGGAAAGGAGGATAATTTTTGCTTAAGGGGAAATATTTAAACTCCTGCTACTAACAGAGGACATAAGCTGAGGAACTGTACCTTGGGAGCTGAAGACTTTAGTCTGTGGAGGGAGAGAGAGAGAGCAAGAAGCTTCTGTATAAAAAGGAAAACTTAGGCAATAGGCTCAGGCCCAACAGCTCTAAAACTGGGGAGATGATAGGTGTCAGGATCTTTTTGCTAGGGGGAAAAGATCTTAGCCTGCCAAATTTTAGGGGTCTTTGAAATCACAGCAAGACCTAGGTTAGATATTAAGAAATTCCTTCTAAGCCTAAAGATAGCGAAGACTGCAATAAATTGTCTGAGGATGTTATGAAGCCTCCATTGTTGGAGGAAGGCCTTTGAGAAGAGGCTAGTAGGTTATTTGTCAGGAATGACAAAGTTGATCCTGTCTCAGGGCGGCAGGACTACTAGATGAGCTTCTGAAGTCCCGTTCTGCCCTATAGTACTATAATGAGAAATATTGCATCCCTCTTTTCTTGCCACTCAACTTTGACGTTTTATGAAAATAACGGAGCATTTCGGGAAGCTCAAAGCATTCTTTGAATAGAAGTGGTTTCAAAATCAGCTCTAAGCTGAATATTTTACCTACTTTGTTGAATGATCTTTTCAACATGGTGTGCTCTGGAAATACTTCAGTACTGAAGTTTGTAAATTCGGTGACAAATGTGTTAGAAGAAAACTCATACTCAGTCATTCTATCTTTCCGATAAAGATACAACTTAATTAAGTAGCCCACATGCTCCAAAACACCAGTGGATTTGTTTGTAAGGATTCTCTTTTACCCCCTCAATTACAGTTTGACCTTTTCAAAAAGAAACTAAACCCAAGACTACTTGGCCTAAACAACCCTAGCAATACCCTACACAAGCAGTCCTTTCTTATCTTTTTTTAAACTCCTAGTGAAATCCGTTGAGATCTGTCCTCACAAGTCAGTAGGTCTAAGCTGTCCATACTATAACTAGTCTGTGTCATTTTTGAAATGACAGAGCTGAATGTAAAGAAAGCAAAATAACTTTCTAGATGTCTTTCCACCAAGATGAGGAAAATTTCTGTTTGATAGTTAAAGCCTCCAGAATTTGCAAGTTTTACGTTCACAGTAACGTACCTCAAGGCATTGTTTTATCAGAAATAAAAGCTAAAAACTAGTATGATGAGAAATGTCTTTGACTCTGTAATGCTTTTAGCTGTAAGAACTGCTTGGTGCGCTGTTCCCCACCACTCTGAAAAATCTTTCAAGTAGAGCAATTGAAAGTACAACTAGGACCAAACCATTTTTGCTTGCTTCTCAATGGGTTTGTCTTGACAGCATTAGGAGGCCTCTGTCCATTCTGACCCACATGAAAGAGGAATAGGCCTGAAACAATGGACTGTATTTTGAAAACTATTTAGTTGCCCAAGAACACAAAAATGCCTGCTAGATTTTCAAAAGCCAGCAGGTTACAACTCTCACAGTGGAAGTTAGATAGTTTTTGCATGCTTGTGGGCCTTTAAAAGTCTATCCAAAATCCCCCCAAATGAAAATCACATTTTAAGTAGATGTTTGTATTTAATTACCCTCCGTGGTCAGCTACAGAATATAACTTAGAAAACATTTCTGGTGGCTTTGATTGGTTCTCTATTTTCCTTGGGGAAGGAAGCATGGGGTTTGCTCTGCATTTTGTAGACTGCTTCGCATAATGAGGCACTGGTCCCTGACTAGAACTTTTGTTTGGTTCAGCGCGAGTAAAGCAATACTTTGCTACACTTTCTTAGATAAAGCAAGGCATGCAGGCAACGTAAAAGTGGTAGCAGCCTTCATTGCCAGAAAAAGAAATGATCACATTTAGCAGTGCTGTTCACAGAGAGATTAAACTCAGGCTGGATGGAGAGAAGCTGTGTAGATAATTTGAAATAGATTCCGAGGGTGAATTACTGCTTGGCTGTCTTCCTCACCTCCTCAGTTCTCAGATTTGTGTGCCAACAAACATTTTAAGATAACTCTGCTCTGTTTGCTCCTTGAATTGTCTAGCTGTTTAACAGGCTCTTCAGATAAACAAGGGATAATCTCAGGATTTTGTTCAACAAAGATTGCTTTGTGCAAATTTTGAAAATTCTGAATAGGTTGTTGTATAGGGCCTGGTCTCGCGATCCCTTTTAGTTGAAAGTATGCAAGGGAATAAGTGGTTGCACAATCATAGCTTCAGTAAGTAAATGATCAATAATGGTATCATTACCACCAACAACTACTTTCCCATTTCTAAAGGTTATTAAAAAATAAACAAGGCACTGGTAGCACTGAACAGGCTAGTCTTAACCAAGAAAAGCGCTGACTGGAGAGATACAAGTGATTAGAGATACAGGTAGGAAACTGCAGGCACCCTTTATTTAAGAAATTAGTGCCTCCGCAGACAGGACCTTCAGCCCCGCCACGGCCTGACCAGCGCACCCCGAGCCAGGCCGGGGGA
>NW_009212952.1:3593-3902 GCF_000690835.1 Fulmarus glacialis | reverse complement strand
CTACCTCCCACTCAAATTCAGCTCAGAAGCAATGGTTTCAAAAGTTAAGGGAGGATATAATCAGAGTCAAGTTGACACATTTTCCTCATGAAATCAGCTTGAAAAGGCTTTGCAAGTATCATTTAGGAAGAATACCCTGAAAATCAATACTGAAGTTACAGAATACCTAGCACATTAGTTCTGAGCTATGATTTATTTTCATTTTGGGGGGAAATTTCAATGCAGATACTGTAAATTGGCATCAGCATTGGAAAAGAAAAAAAGAAAAAAAAAGGCAAAAAAAAAAAAAAGAAAAAAACGAAAAAAAGA
>NW_009212952.1:0-3391 GCF_000690835.1 Fulmarus glacialis | reverse complement strand
AAAAAAAAAAAAAAAGAGGTACCATTTCTGGTACTAGCCCTGAACCTGCTTTGGTCATGCTCAGCACGAGGTTCTTCCTAATTTATTTTAAATATGCTGATCAATTCCAGTTAACTTTGACAAAACAAGAGATAGCTCAGGGAAAGCTAATTAGTCTATATTTTAAATCGGAAGATTTTTTTGGAAGAGAGTTTTGAGCATCCCTGAGAATGAAAGGCTATGAAACAGCACATTGATGTGAACCTGTAGGGAGTCTTGGCACGAAGCACTTTGCAAAGGCAGCTGTGTCCCAATGCACTGGATAAACACCTGACACTTGGGGTACAACTATTCAATTCTCCATTTCAAAAACAGATTACAAATGCTGCCCATAAACTCAGAAGCATGACATCACCAGAGAACGCTTCATGTAATATATTTCTAACCAACTCTAACAACAGATACTGGCATATGACTTTCTTTCAGAACTTCTATTCTTAAGTAAATCAGACAAAAATCACCATAGCTTAATCTGACATCTTTTCCTATGTGAGATGAAAACTGTTCCATTTCCACACGTAAAAATCCCCCCTGCTCCCAAGTATATTCACACCATGTACTTCAGGCATCTAACTTTTGGTCCCTGACTACACAGGACAATTTACTGCAATATGTGAGACCAAAGAGATGCCACGAGAGAAGCAAGTTACAGCCCCAGTACTGGAAGAGCACAACGCCTTTAAGAGAAATGCCAGAAAAAACCTATCCACTCTTAACCAAAAATCAGGAAGCTGCTTTTCTTAAGTCACAGGTCCAAATAAGAAACAAACTGTTTCCTTCAGCCTGGCCAAATGGATCGGAAAAATCAAAATAAGTGTATGTGCGTATGGTCCCAGACACCACCTAGTTCTTTGCAGTAACAATATCACTTTTCAAGTCTGCAGCTCCCCCCAGATAATCTGTTCAGTGTTGTATTTAAAATATATATATATATGCAAATATACTATACCACCTGTGTGTTCTTACAAGACTTAGGAATTTGCTAGGTAGATGTTTGTCTCAAATAAGAACGTTTTGTGCAACTAACCTGTGAGGTTCAAAGACAATGCTGTTATGAGGGGGAGAGAAAAAAAAAATCCCTTCGTAAACCCGTATCTTTTGAGACAAGATTTTTTTTTTTTTATACTGGGCACCATGTTAGACTTTTGCTGCTGTCCTTCACACCAAGGAGTTGTTAATAAATGTTTTATGAATCAAAAATTCATTACCCTCTTCCCTCTGTCTCCCGCCTCCCTTCCCCACACCTGGGCTACTGCTTTTTGTCAAGTCTTCGTTTCTCCTGATCTTTAGTTTTTGACTTCCCCCCCTCCTTGTAAATGTCCACCGTTGAAGTTTATTCTCATGGATACCCAGAAGCAAACCTCTTAATTTCACAAAATCCAGAAAGTTTAAACAGAACTCAGCACACTTCTTGTTTTGCTGTGTTACTTAGATGCAACAAGGACATTACTGCTACCATAGACTTGAGAATATTACTTAAATTAAAGTTATTTTTGCAGCCTTAAAAGTTAGGGGCAAAAAAGCCAATTTTGAAGGACACATTTCCATAGGAGAACTTTCAGTCAAAACCAAGCTATATATTTTTAAAAGAAAATGGTAACTACTAGATGCATTCACTTCAATCATGCATATATCTGTATATAATTTAGAAAACATTTTTGTTACATTAACACCTGATAGGAAGAAGGGGAACATAACAAATGGGTTTCTCCAGAAAAGGTCTTCCAGAAGAGAAAATTAACACACAATATTTATAGTCTGTATATAAATTCATTAAGTCATTAAATAATGTTGCAGATAAAAAAATGAAAGCATTCTTAGCTAGTTGTGTATTTAGGGAATGGAAAGGACTAGCTTGAGGCAAGGGTTTTTTTAACAAAGTAAAGTGGGACAGGTCATAACATCACAGAGATTTGTGGTAGCAAGCATGGGAACTACTTTTTATTCCATTTCCAGAGGGCAAAGCACCACCTCCTCCTCTAGCCCTCCTACTCCCACCCCAAAACCTTGAAAATACTAGATTAAATGATAAAAATGCAACCAGAAGAAAGTCAGGATAAATTTTCATTCTGTTTCATGTTTTATTTTTATAGTGCTGATTTAACTCATCAGTTCCTTCTGTACTCATTAAGATCTATTTGCACTTTGAAATGTTTCTTTTAATATCTTGTCCTTGGATAACAACTGAGTAGGACCATCCTCTCTCAGCCAAATAAATTAAGTAATCGGTTTCATTTCCCTGGAATGCTTTGTCCCTATTCCATGTCTCCTTTAAGAGCTCTTCTACATTATATATATGATGAAACAGACTCCACTAAAAAAAGTAAGAGGAAAGAAATAATTTTAAAGAAGCAGAACATTTAGGGTACAAGAATTCATAAATTACTATAAATTGAAGTTTAATTGGATATTGGAATTGCAAAAAGAAGCTCTCTACCATTGTCTATTACTAAATTATTAAAAATTTATCGTGAAACTGATTTAACATGTAAGAACTATTGACTTCAGTTTTCTTCAGCGGATTAAATAGTCATTAAAATCAGATCAAACGTGACTTGTATTACATCATATTTCTGAGAACAAGGAACACAAATGTTCAACAGTGAACACTGAAAGAGATGAACAGCAAGCCCAGCATCTTATTAACATGAAGATTATGCACACCAAAGTGAGAAAAAACCCCACATGCTGCCACCAAAAGCAGAAGAAAAAGTCTTGAAAAAATAGTTCTATGTTTCTGCTCTTTATTAAGCTGCAAACAACCATCAACAATTTGGTATTGATTCAAAACATTTTTTCTTTCCTCTGTTGTAGTGAACCACATAATCTTCTCTTCCATTTTATGTACCTATTCTCATTTTCTTTCTTTCTACATGTCCTTAAAAAAGAATGGGGGAGGAAAATTAGGAAATAGTTTGTGGACTGTAAATCACCTAAACTCTTACACCCTAAACCCTCCAGCTATTAGAAGAACATTTTTCTTTCCTGTTTGTAGCTTCTGCTTGTTTATCAGCCTCTGATTCTTGTTCCTGCCTTATGCACAGGAGGAAGAATTTCTACAGGTGTTTGAAGAAAAAATGGCATTCATAGGTTGACTGGTTTCCCTTCTGCTCACAGATCTTCAATACCAGCAGCTAAAGCAACCAGCACTGTCTGCCTCTACAAAAGGCTGCTGCAAACCAGTGTCCCATACAATTGCATCCCTGTAACAAGGACTGCCATTATTAAAAAAAAAAGTTAAAAATAATTTTAAAAAGCCTACTATGACTCCAGGAAAGCTGGTAGAGCATAGAGGATCAGTGTGGGATCAAGCTCTATGAAAGGGAAGGACAAGGGTGGGGGGGGAAGGGGA
>NW_009212951.1:0-746 GCF_000690835.1 Fulmarus glacialis | reverse complement strand
CCCCCGCCTGCTCTCAGCCCCACGAACCGCGGTGCGGGCAGGAGGAACCCAGACCAAAGCGATGCCGGCGCTGTGTCCCACTAGAGCCGGCTCTGGGCAAGGAGCCGTGTTGGAGCAGCGGCACCACAGGATCAGGCTCTGCTGCAGGATGTTCCATCCCGGTACTGCGGACTGTCACTTGGAGATGCCAAATGGGACTCTGGTGCAGAGGGAGCGTCTTGTAGAATTGGGGCTGGAGATGGAGCAAACAGCCAAGGCATAACGGAGGGGCCAAGGTGTGCAGAGGCATAGGGGGGGGGCCAGGGTGGGCAGCCGCTCTGCTGGCAGCTGCTGCTCTGGGCACGCGAGAAGCCCTCACCAATAATTAATAATGTGAGAAGATATAAAAGCACATATTTAGCTTCTACAGTAATTCTGCACACACAAATACACACACATGCTCTATCGCCACCTTCTTTCTGCTTCCAGATTGAAATAAAATACAGGTGTAGGCAAAGTTTCTGTTTTCTGTGCACACCAAGGACCTTCCCCCACCATGGCTTTTGTCCACCACAGAATTCAAGGTAAGTTCTCCTGTCATCGGCCAAATCACGGTTTCCTCCAAAAGCAGGTGGGTGCTGGGGCTCCAGCCCAAGCAGGACCCCGGGGAGACCCCAGGGAAGGGGAGCCCGCACGGGGCCGTGCTGGGGATGCAGCGGTCCCAGCTCGGGGGGGGGCGCTCGCAGCGCTGACCCAGCCGCGGGGGG
>NW_009212950.1:0-5416 GCF_000690835.1 Fulmarus glacialis | reverse complement strand
CTTAGATTATATCCTGATTTCCTAAGCCTTATTAATATTGTTCTTTTATCTTCCAGATGTATCTGAATGGACCAGATGAGACCTGCGCACTAGAACCGTCATCGATAAGGTCTTGATTTACCCTTTTCTTTTCTCCCTCTACTGGCAAGATGAGGGCTATGCACTGAGAATGCTCATACTGGTCAAGTGAACATTAAACTAAACCCTCAATGTTCTTTTTCCAAAAGCTACCCCGAGCTTTCCACATTTTTTTAACTGTTCTAGGCTGTTTCTTCTCCATACTGTATCCCCACTGAAACAGTTCAGATTTACAGCAGAATTTCCTGTTTCTATTCAACAGTAATGTTCATATTCAGCACTTTGATTTTAGGAAGGATTAAAGTTAATTTCCTTTACTTCTGTATTTCTCCATGTTTAAGTCTGCTGTTGGGGTCACCCTAAGATTTCATTCACACAAACATAACCTTGCATAATTGTGATAAATTTTTTTTTTAAATGTAAGTGGTACTTCATGTAAAATACACTTTGTAGACAAATTGTACTTTTAACTACAGTGAGCACAAATAAACAGACTTATGTATCAATTTTGGCCTTACAGTATTCTATAAACCTTTCTTAATTATGAAGTTGTCGGTAAATTGATGTTCCACTCAGTCACTATCCTTCCTTGAATAATGTATGCTAAGGTTTTCTTTTCAACTTTGTTCTTTCTGTAGGTCAGCAGCAGGATAAAGCAATAGGCATGTGTTTCACTGCATGAAATAGCAGCTAGCCAAAGTTTCCCAAGATACTAGGCTGCAATGCTTGGTCTTTTTCTAAGGTAAAGCAAGTTTATTTTGAATAGAAATAAGTTATTTAGTCAGCTTAAGACACAGAAGTATGGGTTCTACCTGATCTCTTAAGTTCTATGGAAAACCATTAGTTTAACTCAAACCTTCATGACAAACACTGCACAGCTTTTTGCACAGATACTGCGCTGGAAAAAGTCGTAATACAAAGGCCAACATCTGCAAACGAAACAGGCCACCATTCTAAATGTTCTTCTGTAGAAGACAAAAGATAAAACTCTGTTTTTATTGGAAAGTTAGCAGTCGTGAGAAATGGGAGCTGTTAAAATACATTCAGTTCCCTGCCGTCATGAGAACAGGAGAGCCAGAAGGTCCAGTCTTCTTGAACAACTGATGTTTTAGTCTTCAGTAGCAGTATGAGTGCTGTGTGGAATTACATTATTTAAAACCTCAGTACATGGAGCAAAGGGCATATACATGTAGTGTCAGATATAAGCCATAAATACAGGAAAGCCTCTCTTGACTGCTTATAGATTTAATGAAACCATCGTTCATTAAAGCATAGTGGTATTTGAAACTGCTTTGATTACAAAAAGACTAAAGTTAAACTTTCTACAGTAAAATTACTATTGTAAGTTATGAGTTAATTATAATATTTTCAGAATCTATCAATCCATTTTATTCTCTTAACTTAATTGGGAATGTTAAATTGAGAAAATAAAGTATCAACTGGATTCTGAAGCAAATGTAACATGGCACCAGAGCCCTCAATCTTTTCGTTCAAGCCCTTCACAAGTATCCTTTAGAACTGAGTCACCAAACCAGAGCATCAGGCATTTTAAAAGCAACTACAACTGTTGCATTTTTCCCCAACAACAGTTCATAAAGCTTAGTTTTTCTATGAAGTGGAGTTTATTACAACATTAAGGAACAGTATTTAAACAGTTAATTTAATGGAATATTTTACAAATCAATTCATACAGAGAAAAGCAAACACAATGTTGTTTTAAAGTTATTACCAATAAGCTACATTGTTAAGCTGTTAGCGAGTTAAGTGTAGTACTGTAAACTAGCAATCAAGTATTATAGTAACTTGCAGTTCAGAATGAGATGGTAAAAATACCAGACAAGCAAATACATTTTTAAGACTTTTTGTACTCAATTCTTTCTACTTTCACATCATCTCCAATTAGTTGATAGACATATGTAACTACTGTAGAAGCCTGGATATCCATGAGCACAAATGAAGGAATGATGTTGCTGGAAAGAAAGAAAAAAATTCCTATTAATTGTGCGTATATAATCGCCTTAGCAGTGTTTCACCACTACTTAACAGAAATCACTAAGAAAAACGGATATGAATTTTGTAAGCACAGTACATCGATCTGAAGCTTTAAGTGTTTCATGCTCATCTATTTCAGTCAAGGAGATTTAGCAAGTACTATCAACCCTTCCTCCCCCTGACATTTAGAATGTAAACATTAACCTTCATAATGAGTTTTGTAGTTCAGTTTTGTTATCAAAAAGAAACCTCCCACAGGTATTTCCCATACTTCACTTACTTCTCTAAGGCATGATAGGCTCCTGTAGCTGATCCTGGATTGATATAGAACTTGTTTTCATGTTCGAATGCCTCAAATTTGTGTGTATGTCCTGAAATTAGGATGTCCACATCAAACTGCCTTTGTAGCAGTGCCAGGCTGGCCATATCACCCCAAGGAATAACTTGATGGCCATGAATCAGCCCGATTTTGAACTGTCCAACAGTTACAACTTTCTGTTCAGGATAATTCAGGTTCTAAAAATAAAAAAACCAAACACAGATCAGATGTACAGATTTATATTTAAAAACAACTCTATGGAACACCGAGAGGGGGAAAGCTTATGGAAATATTCAATGTAATTGGCCCTACCGCTACAAAATGAGAGCTACAAAAGCTGCTTTTATGAACGCGGTGGAGAATATGGTAGGATGCAAGGAACTTCAAAGATCTGACAGCAGCAGGTCCTGTTTGCTGGAGTCCTAGACATAGCCAAGTACGCACATTACTTTTATTCATACTGATGACAGATGGGAACGTACTGTGCAATTCACATTATTGATTGTAGCCCCAACTCTTTTGCCTGTTTTTCTTTTCACGTGCTGTTAGTACTACATAACCTCAGTTTGCCCTCTTTTACTTGAATTACAAATAACCCAAAAGTTGCCTTTTTGTAAAAGACGCACAGAAAACATCATCATCAACAGAGGACACTACCTCATCAAAGTCCCCTCTGACAACATGAACATCCCCTGCCAGAGTCTTGAGGTAGTCGTAAGTGTCCTTGGTGCAGAGGTTTCCTGTGCAGAGGATGTGTTGGATCTTCCCTGGAACCAGCAGTTTTTTGAATTTGGCTGGGAGGCTGTTGCATCGATGTGGAATGTGAAGATCTCCTAATACTAACACCAACTTATCAGGTGTAATGACAGGAAAGAAAGATCGTTACAGATACTTATTAAGACAAACAAAGCATTGCAATGTTTTCTTCAGTTTTGTAACTTTGTGTTTTGATGTAAAAGCTACTAAAATAAGAATGAAATGGTGATGGAATATTGCTATATGAGGGAAAACAAGGGCCCTTACTAATGCAGAACATTATCCGGAGAGGGGCCTTACAAACACAACAGTCTACAGAATTTTTTTTGTTGTTGTTGCTGAAAGCCATTGCAAGATATAACAACAGAAATGTGTTACTATTTGATGTATTTTACAGAAATTTGGGAAATACCATAAACAATCCCACATTTTTTTTCCTCCTTAAACATCCGAAGAAAAATAATATAGGACAGCTCTACTACATGTTCTCAAGCACAGACCTGGCTAAACTGTGGCCACTTCCCTTTAAAACTCTTCATCCAAGTTTCTTTCTACTTTAATTAACTTCTGTTTTCTTCCTTATCAAAAAAAAAAAGCAGCAGATTTGCAACATGTGTTAATAGCTGACCAGAATAGGAACCCCGTTCAGAGTCTGTATTGTAGGAACCACTGAACAACAGGATAAGACTAACAGTTTAAAAAACAAAACAAAAAACCAGGGCACTGCAAAGAAGAAAAGCCAGAAGTGGTTCTATTACCAGTTCTATATACCCATAGTTTCAGTACAATAGATGCAAGGAGAATACAAATTTAATGGGGGCTTCGAAATTAAGGATTCAGATGAAGTAAGACCATAATTTAATATCACAGGCTTTAAATCTGCAAATAAAGAAATAATTAATGCGAGCAACACAGCGATAAATTAATTATGCAAAAAGGGCATGAAAAGCTCTATAAAGCATGGAGTGTTATGCCACTACACTGTAAAAACACTGGATCTAGAGACAGTCATCCCTGTTAACTTGATAAATAGCTCCATATTAAAAAAGACAGTTTATCTTCCAACCATAATGCTTTTTTAGTAAGACAGTTCCTAAAATGACAGCCATCAAATGTGTTTGAAAAAGACACAGCCCAGATATATATATATAAAAAAGCAGTAGTAACTATGCTAAGGAATTAGCTTTTTTAAGATTTGCTTTTTAAGTTTTTAGGCCATGCAGCTATTTTCATGCTAACAGTCATCAAAAAAGGCAGAGGGGACTTGGGTGGGTTTTTTGTTTGGGTTTTGGGTTTGGTTTTTTGAGATTAAGAACGTCCCAGTGCCATCATCAAGCCATGCACCTTTGGAGAACAGATGGTTGAAAGTATCGGTAAAGCAATACACGTTTTTTTTAAATCAATGAGCTACCAATTTAAAACTAACTCAGGACGAAAAAAAAAGGACACATTTTTGATGGTCTTTCAAGAGTTCCCAGTGAAAAATACCCTCGCTAGCATCAGTCTAAAGATGATATACTTGAATGCAAGTAAAAAATGGGTAACAAGTGATTTTGATTATTAAAGTGGCAATAGATAGATTCTCTTAATGACACTTAAGGGACTGAGTCATGCATACCAGTTATGTATTTAATGTTTAATAAAATTACACTGCCACTTAAAACACATAACCCCACTGAAGTCAGCAGAGTTTGCGCATTCAACAAAGACCATTTCCTTTGCTGACGAACTGGCAGGCCCCATATTTTCCCCCAAATCTCGTTTGAGCTCCCGTTAATTAAAGAAAAGCTTGGCAAGCTACAATAACAAAAACAAATCAAAAGTATTGAAGTGTGTTTAACAATCACAGGTATCTGCGACATAAAATAGTGGCAAAGAATGTTACAACATCTGGCTTTAACTAGGAATTCAGGTGCAACCTTGAGTGTGGTTTGAACAGCAGCCCCTAAATATATAAAAAATATGTACCATCTGAGAGTCATATCATCCAGTAACATTAACAAGCCCTTACCACCGGTGTTAGCAACAGCCAAGAGGAGTAAACTTACTCTGTGCCCAGCCTTATTGGAATGAAGAAGTTGATTGCAGACAGGGGGGGGATGAAAAACAGGGTGAAACATGATCAATGTTAAACAAAAGGAAGCAACAGAAAAGAAAATATAGCCAAATGAATAGGCAAATAATAATTAATGAATTGTTGATGTTATGAAAGAAGCGTTTAAAAAAAAAAAAAAAATTAAAAATCGTCTCCTGCGCGCAGCCCCCGGCAGC
>NW_009212949.1:921-1216 GCF_000690835.1 Fulmarus glacialis | reverse complement strand
GCCCAGCCATCTCTGTCCGGGCAGCTCCAGTCCAGCCCAGGCAGCTGGAAGGGGAGGAGAGACCGGATGCAATGAGTTGGCCGGGTGTCACCAGGAGACCCGGTGATGGTCCCTCCTCCCTGCCGGCGCACCAGCCCTCCTCCTCCTCTGCGCATTCCAGCAGGCAAAGCCAACGAGGCTGCTAAGCTGCCCTGTCCAGCCCCACTCAGCAGGGAGCTGTCATTGCTAGCCCTGGGTGAAACGAGTTGGCGCGGTCTCAGCGCAGCGGCCGGGCGGCCAGGGAGGCAGCAGGGAG
>NW_009212949.1:556-879 GCF_000690835.1 Fulmarus glacialis | reverse complement strand
GGGCACAGCCCCAGCCCCAAAGCGCCAGGATAACACTGGATTTGTGCAGATTTCCCCACCAAAACAGGGAGGGAGGGAGGTTTAACTTGCCTTTTCCCTGCCAGAGCAGCTCAGCTTTCCGTCCTTCCGGCGAGTCCTTCTCTGCCACGGGGGCACAGCCCCAGCCCCAAAGCGCCAGGATAACACTGGATTTGTGCAGATTTCCCCACCAAAACAGGGAGGGAGGGAGGTTTAACTTGCCTTTTCCCTGCCAGAGCAGCTCAGCTTTCCGTCCTTCCGGCGAGTCCTTCTCTGCCACGGAGAAAGCAGATCGGCTCATCCAC
>NW_009212949.1:0-292 GCF_000690835.1 Fulmarus glacialis | reverse complement strand
TTGCCGATCTGCTGTGATCCCTTCCCAACCAGCCGGCTGCACCCCCACATTGCCCATGTAGGAAGCTCGGGACCAGGGGACCGCTCTCACAATGGCACAGGGCAATTAATAACTCACCCAAGGCCAAGCAGGAGGGACTGGTCACCCCTTCCCTCTGCTCCTCAAGTACCTGCTGCTCCCCCCTGTCCTTGGGAAAGTCCCAGCATGTTCCTAACTGCACACTGGGAGACCCTTCTGGTCTTTCCAAAGGGGGGTGGCTCTGCACCCCTCTCCCCTGCCCTGTGCTCCCTTG
>NW_009212948.1:15058-22806 GCF_000690835.1 Fulmarus glacialis | reverse complement strand
AGCACTGCTGGGCGACAGAGGCTGCGAGGCCTGGTGCAGAAAAGTTATTACACGTTACACAGCCAGTCAAAAATTCAGGGCCTTTCCTTTAGAAGCACGGCTGAATGAGTCAGTGCCGGCTTAAACTCACACTTGTAAGGAAAAATACATATATTTGGAATCCTTTTGCCCAAAAGACCTTATTCTGTGCCTCGTTTTCAAAACTATAATACACCCACTCCCTCACCCCCATTTCAAAATAAAGAATTCTAATTAAGCCCCCTGAATCTTTTCAGTAATTAGTCTTATAGCTGTATTAACCTTAGGTCCTGTAGCAGGGTCTGGCAATTGGAGCATGGCAACAGCGTCGAGGGACTTGCACCGAACTTCAAGGTCACGTTCATCTCAAGTAACTGAAGGGGTCTCTGCACCATGCCATTCCTCGCTTTTCTCCTCAGTGAGGCAAGAATAGTGATCCTTAGCACTCTTTTAAGCTAGGAACGTCAAAATATTTTTCGAAGTGCAAGAGGAGGGTTACAACAGTTGTTATGGCTTATCACAAAGGCTTGCCAATTAAAATATTTGTTGTGCTGTTACATGCTCAGAGTGCAACAGAATGTTATGCTTACAGGACAGTGTTTTTGTTCATACATTAATTATTCCTCAGACAGATTATTGCTTAGTTGTATAATGCAAAAGTGATTAGTAATTACTTTATTATTATTTATGTCTGTGAGCATGAATGAACAGTAATGTGATCATGGAGATCTGATCAACCCAACAGTGAGATCCAGGCAGGATTAAATTAATACAAACTGTCACACTTCATCTTAAACTCATCTGTCATCTGGCGTTAACAATTTAAATTTGGGGGACATTTAATTAAAAAATTAATGCCATTTATTACTAGTTTGATTCTAATGCTTTTTTGATATTGCTTGTTGTTTACTAATCTCTTCTATTTACTTAACTGGATTTTTCTGTTAAAGCTGCATTTATAGAAAACAGATTCATTGGCTGGGAGAACAGCCCAAGTAATAATTTTTCTTCTGTGCCAACATGTTTCTTATCTTTTTGGCAAGACACAGAAGAGAGAAATAAGATGAGTGATCCAGAAACTTAGGATTTGGCCTGGGCAAAAGGACTGTTAACTTTATCCAGATTCAGAATTCATTGGTGCAGTTTTATTTGATACAAAAATATATTAGGTGGCAAAGGAAGAATGTTCACCATGTTAATAATTTTTCTTCTGTGCCAACATGTTTCTTATCTTTTTGGCAAGACACAGAAGAGAGAAATAAGATGAGTGATCCAGAAACTTAGGATTTGGCCTGGGCAAAAGGACTGTTAACTTTATCCAGATTCAGAATTCATTGGTGCAGTTTTATTTGATACAAAAATATATTAGGTGGCAAAGGAAGAATGTTCACCATGTTTGCCTGAATTCACATTTGCTTTTCAAACAGAAGATTGTTTGGAAAGATTTTTTATGTCATTATTACTCATTAAAATTGCTATTCTCTAGCTCATAGCAAATTCTCTAGCTCATGGCAAATAACTGTTCAAAGCTCTGTACTGTTATAAAACTGTATTTGATTTCATAAGAATGATAAAGGAGTGGTTGGAAGCATTCATATAATACAAGAGACATGAGCAACACAAATCTTGTCTTCTGTTAAGCACAGAAGGTGGTTACTTAGGGCTTTTAAAGCTTAAATTCCATTGAGGAAGCCAACATACTTAAAGCAGAGAATTAGATGATACAAGTGACAAGCAAAGAAGAGACAGTGAGGTAGCATTTTGTAGAGAATGAACACAAAGCGATACACATATGTTGAGGTTGAACAGACTTCAGATGTTGCAGAATTCAGAAAGAAGCATAACAAAGGTGTAGAGGAATATGTAAGGATGACTTAGAAGCGATCTAGAAGTGAAGATCTTTCTAATAGGCACTGTCCATTCACCACAAAGGACAAAACCACAAAGAATTAGCGCGAAAAGTGTTTTTCTTGAACACTTTTGCTGTCAACAGTAACCAGCATACACCAAACACTTTTGTATTAGCTCCAAATGTCTGACACTTTGTCTCAATAATTTCTATGTAAAAGAAACCATGACATTCTGTCCCCCTAACTTCTGTCATCAGCAATATTACACAGTCATAACTTGTATTCTGACATTGTTCTGAGATCTTAGAGAAATGCCATAACTTTTAAATTCTTGAGAAGCAGCCATGCAAAATATATGCTTAAACTTTAAAAAAAGCCATTCATCCACATTACTTGTACCAAAAAATGAATTCTATAGCTGAGATTATGTATGGTTGTAAAAAAAGTCCAGAATAAACATAAAAAAATGTTTTTCAGATGATGCTTTTAAAAACAATGATTAACCTTGTTATTTTTTCCATTTGAACACGCATTAGAAGAGTTAAACAGTTCACAAACAGCAATAAGCATTAAAAATAGATCTTTTGACTTAAACCAAAATTATTAGATAGCTTTTTCCACACTCACCAAAATTAGAAGCCTCAAGCATATGCGCTTCGTAACTGTCATGGGCTAACATGTTATGGCCATACCACTGTAACAGAAAAAGGATACAAGAATTCAGATTTAGTTCAAGATACTAGGCAGCAAACAAAATTAATGTTTAACCTCATGAAAAAGCAAAAGTATTATTCATTTATTCAGCAAGATTTGCACTTTATCTCTCTCTTCATTAAATATTTCCTCTGGGTGTTTTTTTGCACCCAGATCTGTATTCAGTTTAATGATATATAACAATAATAACCACCACCAAAGAACACGTCACTTCAATTTCCCCATTCATGTTTCCCCCATCTACTTAGGAATTAGGATAAGAGACATGCTTTTCTTCGAAACTTCTGCTTATGCGCAACAGATGCCAGTAATCTGGGAATAAACCTGTTTTGCACTGAAACTTCAAAACTATGGCTCATGAACCACCCACCAACATTTCAGTAGGCAAAAAATACTGAAAAGGTGTTTTTCCAGTCCTTTTTAACACAGACGCTTGATCTTCTCGTACTATACAACACTGCACTCTGCACGTAGGACACCATGCTGACGAGATCACTTCCTAAATTTAACCTCGCAAATACTCTCATTCAGGTCTCACCTGGGGAGATCACACTTTACTGACTATATTTCCCATCCTTGTCTTCCCAAAACAAGACTGAGTGTGGCAAGTGGATGGTCCATGCACCATGCTCTGAAGACCAGCACATTTGGACTCTTTCTCATCAAGAGAAATAACAAGCACTGGAGCCAAGGGACCTCTGCTGTGAACGCCCTACCCACAGATGTTCAGCAATCATAAATAAAGGCTAATCTCAGCTCTGGTGACAGCACATGTGGAGATAGATTTCTCTTTGCTCTTTTATTGAAAATGTATCCATCCAAAATCCTGAGGGCAT
Organism: Fulmarus glacialis; assembly: GCF_000690835.1. NCBI lineage: Eukaryota > Metazoa > Chordata > Aves > Procellariiformes > Procellariidae > Fulmarus > Fulmarus glacialis. The sequence continues at coordinate 19,388 of NW_009212948.1, read as the reverse complement.
GCTGAAAATACTAATTAAAATTTGTACGCATTCTCTTTGGAACAATGTCTAGGACTAAAACCCCTCCCAAAATCTTTCTCCACCCAGAAATCAGAGATCACCCAAGCAGGCTTTTCTCTCCCAGTAGCCTTGAGGTTGGGTTAGCCGGGCTACCCTCATAGGAAACCCCACAGAGAGGGAGCCTGGAGGTCAAAAATCTCTTTCTGTGGGGGAGGTTGTTCCCATCGTGCTGCAATATGAGGCATGTCCCCACCAGAACAGCTCCCCCGACCGCCACCAGACTCTTTTCCTACACTTCAGTCACTGCCACTGCCACCATTTTCGCCATTTCTTGCCCCGTTCAGAAGGACACCCACGGTACGTGTTCTGCTTCCACGGGCTATGGCTTTGTGCTTACCTGGCAAAGTTATTCTATATGAAAGCCAGAGGAATCAGTTGGGAATTAAAACAAAACCAAAACAACCCCAAAACAAACAATAACAACAAAAAAATCAAGACCACTGTGGATACCTGCAGCTATTTAGCATAAAAATCTTGAGCCTGCCAAGAATTTTTAGAGCCCATACTTAGTACCTCTTTTTTGTAAAATGGGATTTCAAAGTAAAGATTTCTTTGCTGTATTTGAAAATTTAACCTCCATAATAATGTACAAATGCAAATTTCTTGAAGAATATTGCATTGCTTCTTCAGAAAGCTCTGCTTTAACCATTTCAAAATCTCCCAAGTCATACAAAGCCTGCAAGACATTTTCTCAGAGAAGCTGCATTAAGAAAAACGCTGAATTCACCAGGTGCTTTCTGCTCTTTGAAACAACCAAACAGCTTGGATGTGTATGTATAAGTGTTTGTGGAAAGCATTGAGTAAGTATATCTACTTGACCTCAATAGTTTTAATGTGCTTTGGATCATTAGGCAGGCTTACAGGAGACCAGCAGTAGTTTCTGAGCCTTTCCTAGCATTCTCTGCCACATTGAAATAAAGACTAATATCTGTTATAACATTATTCCATCTTCTCATGCTGTGTGAGTCTTACTGATATTTATCCCATGGCAGTTATTAAAAGTAGGCATTTCTTTCAGCAGCAGCTTAAGCAGCTCCCTTTTGGCCTGCACGTCTATGACCCATCCTCTCCAGCTCACTGGGTGTGCTGGTGCAACTTGTGGGAGGGATAGCGGCAGAAAACTCATCTACATTAAAGTTTCCCAAGTTGCGTGCGGGAATTAGTTATGATCCACTTAGTCTTAAGCTACTTATTTATTTTGGCCAGGATACATCTGCAGTTGATCACCCAATTCTATCCATAGCCCGCTGCCCATCCTGCAGCTAAATAAATATCTCGTTTAAAGTGCTGCCTCCCTGGTAGAGAGGAGAAAAGCATTTTCAAAACAACCAACCAACCTTCCCCCCCCCGCAAAAAAAAAAGAGCTACAGAAACTTGTAAAAAAGCAATCCGTCCATATTTTAAGTGAATGGTAAGCGTACAAGCAACTTCTGTGGCAAGGGGCAGCTACCATTTTGCATACTCTTCCACTGGATGGCTTCTTATAGTTCTGTTTTCTCCTGGGCTTAAGTTTATATGCTACTTTATACTGTAAGATTAAATTGAAATCCTTAAATAGCTTCGGTATGAAGTTATATGCACTTATTATTGTATTGTTTTTTTTTTTTTTTATAAATAGAACCCATTGCACAAACCTGGCTATATGAAAACAACTCATGAGGAATGACAAAGATACCACTTACCTTACAATAAAAAAAATACCCTGACAGTGATTTATTTTCCTCTTTTTTTTCCATTATTGCAGATAAGGACAATACTGATAAGAAATTGTGCCTGTTACTGTTCCATTAAGGTTTCCCAGCAGTGCTCCAGCCATACCAACATGCCCAGGTAGGACACATCAATCTGCTGATTTCATTACAAGCTCTGAAGAACAATTATAGAATGTGGCTGGGACCAGCATTAAATAGCCTGAGGAGCCTGTTCATATGCCACACCTGAGCAAGTAACTTTTTCTGAACTGGTAAACTTGTTTTAGCAAGATAGATACCTCTCATCCTAACTTTCTAAAGAAGCCTTAGGAGTATACATTGAAATAGAGATTTTAAAGCAAGTTCTTTTCTCTTTTACTTGATCTTCTCCCCCTCTCCCCCTATTCATGTCATGTTTAGCTCTACTTTAATTCCCTGCTGTATCTCTTATGATAGCTTTCATATGCTGCTAGGTTTCCTTAGCCTGCATTAGCTGTAATGATTACTTGAGTAAATATCCCTGTTTTCTTCAGAAAACTCATTTGAATGAACTCAGTGATCAAACCTCCTGTGGCAGGTGGATGTAATCTTTTATTTGAATGAGGGATTTCAGAGCAAAAGTAAGAAGGTGGGCTGATTGCATTAAACAAACTACCCAGCCACACCCAGTTGACTCCTGGCTTCCATTACCCTCATGGGCACTTGTGGCTCATCCTATTTTAGGGCAGCACCAGTCCTACTTTCTTCCTTTCTTGGGTACCTGTGGGCTGCACGCTACTCTGCTCTTTGAGTGTGAAGGAGGTGTGATGCAGCAGCGCTGTGTGTGCCTTGTTTATGGTAAAGGAGGATAGGCTCAAACAGAGGATGTAGGTAACTAAATTCAAGCCTGTGATCCTCCCAAGTGTTGCTGGCCTGCTGAGTAAGTTGGAGATATCTACAACCAAGTATCTCTCTTAGGTGAGTGTTTGAACCTGTAAGAAACAGCAGCAGTTGCTAAATTCTTTTTTCCCAAACCAGTGCTGTGACTTCTGAAGAAGTTGGGCATTTTTTTTTTTTCCCTTACTGAGTCCTGAGGACCCTATAAAGTGTAAGCAAGGCAGAGGATTGAATAATTGTCACAGAAATTTTTTTTTCCTTTTTTCTCCATGAAAGCTATTTGGGTATGGCAGCAATCAAACTGTGTATGTATATATATAGAGCCTATATGTTTGCATACAGTCTATCATACCCATAGTGTAATAGACACATACAGTCTATCATACTTTTTTTCTTTGGAGTAATAAACTTCCAAGACATTTGAGTTATGATTTTTATTGTTGTGAAATCTAAAATTAGTGAAAGACTTCAGGAGAACAGTTGCTTTTTTTTTTTTCCAGTTGTGGTAGAAAACAAAACAGACAAAACAACGAAGAAAAGACAGGCTCCTCACTTGAACAAGTGGAGTGCAACTCCTTCACATTTAGCTGGGTTCTCCTTTGTCCTATCTATTGTATTAAGAGAATAAAACGGTCTTATGTTCAGCAACCTGTTTTCAACCAAGACATCCTGCTAGTGTATGGGATGCAATATGTCTCCAACAAGACAGCTTTAAGATATGCTTTATGCTTTTGCGGTCTTCTGGCAGGTTTTCACTAGAGACCCTCAGTTTTAAAGACTGCTCCCACTCTATGCACCTGCTCAGCCCATTTTTAACCTGCTGCAAGATTGTGTTAATGCATATTTCCATCCCCTGCTTAAAGGAAAATTATTCCCTGTAACAGACTCTGTCCTCTCAAAAGAGTTACCATCAAGTTTTATGCTACTTTCTGTTGAGCTGCTTTCTCTTTCAGTAGCTCCCCTGGAAACAGAAATATTTCTGGTCAGTGTTAGAGATGGATGGTGGTACCGTATAGGGGTCCTGTTTTCTTTCACGTTACAGTCCTCTAATGCTTAGTACTGCATGGGGTACCACTCCTGTGCTCTGCTGGTTGCCTGCAGCTTGTGGCTTAGTGTGGAGGAAGGTGGGTCACCTCTGCATGAGCAGGATAAGTCTGGAGATGGCTATTTTGAGTACAGTTGAGGAGGGTTTAATAAGAATTGAATGGAGTTTGCTGTAGTTGAATAGCAAAACCTAGATGTATAGAAGAGATGTAGAAACTATTTGTGCTTAACTTTAAAGTGACGGGTAAAATGTAATCACCACATGTGTATTTACTTATGAAGTACATACATAGACCCATTTGGTGTAGCATTTGAGATTCTGCAAGTATTTCTTTTAAGGATTCATATGATGTCTTTGAAGTAAACACCCTTTTTGAAATAGTAAATATGCTTTGGAGGTGGGTATTGAGCTGGGGCTGGGGACCTGGGGGTTGCTCATGGGGTTGGACAGAGGAAAGGAATGAGTAGATGGACCTGAAATGCATGTTCCTCATTTGTTGTGTTGTCATAAATGAGGTCACTTGGGTTAGAAAAAGGACGAATGTCATAAAGTGTGGGTAAATTTGTAAATGTAGTAATTCGTAGAAGCTGGGTGAGTACCACTAAGTGTAAATGAGTGTGGTCCCCTTTAGCTGAGGCAGCAGCTGGTGAGGTTGTAG